>NC_045732.1:56167669-56188353 GCF_009834535.1 Camelus ferus
TTCTTAAGTTATACACAAAAATCAACTCAAATGCATTAAAGACTTAAATGTAACACTTGAAACTGTAAAATTCCTGGAAGAAAGCATAGGAAAAAATATCCTTGATGCTGGTCTTGGCATCGATTTTTTTGGATATGACACCAAAAGTTCAGGTAACAACAACAAAAAGTACACAAGTGGGATTACATCAAACCAAAAAGCTTCTGCACAGCAAAGGGAGCACTCCACAAAAAAAAGGCAACTTACCAAATGGAAGAAAATATTTGCAAACCATACATCTGATGAAGGACTAATATCCAAAATGTGGAAGTAACTTATACAACTCATTGCCAAACAAGCCCCAAATAATTTAAATTTTAAAATGGGCAAAGGACCTGAATAGATATTTCTGCAAAGAAAAAAAAAGACACACAAATATCCAACAAGTATATGAAAATTTGCTCAGCATCACTAAGCATTAAAGAAATGCATATCAAAACCGGAAGGAGATATCATCTCACACCTGTTAGAATGGGACTGGTATATAAAAAGTACAAAAGATAACAAGTTTTGACAAGGAAGTGGAGAAAGGGGAGTGCTTAAGCACTGTTGGTGGAAATATAAACTGGTAAAACTATTTTCTAATACTGAATGGACGTTCTTCAAAAATTAAAAAGAGAACTACCATATGAATTAGCAATTCCACTTTTTTTTTTTTAATGGAGGTGCTGGGAATTGAATTCAAGACTTCATGCATTCTAAGTGTGCACTTTAATACTGAGCTACACCTACTCTCCCCCCAACAATTCCACTTTTGGATTTGTGTCCAAAGGAAATTAAATCAGTATCTCAAAGAAATATTTGCATACCCATGTTCATTGCAGCATTGTATACAATAGCTAAAATATGGAAACAACCTTAATGTCCATTGACAGATGAATGGAAAAATAAATTATGGTATATACATACAGCATAATATTATTCAGCTTTTTTAAAAAAGGAAATCCTGTCTGTAATTTATGACAAAATTGATGGCCCCAGATTACATTATGTTGAGCGAGGCAATCTAGACATACAAAGACAAATATAAATATGATCCCACTTATATATGCGGAATATAAAATAGTCAAGCTCATAAAAGCAAAGTACAATGGTGGCTGCCAAAGTCTGGGGGTGATAGGGAGGTGATGGTTAAATGATACAGAGCTTCAATCATGTAAGATAAATAAGTTCTGGAAATCTACTATACAACATAGTGCCTATAGCTAATGGTACTATATTGCACACCTAAAATTTGTCAAGAGGATGAATTTTATGTTAAATATTCTTACCAAAAATGAAACAAAACACAACTAAACAAAATAATAATAGTAAACAAGACATGAAGAAACTTTAGGAGGCGTAGTGTTTATATCCTTGATGGTGGTAACGGTTTCACAGATGCATACTTATCCTGAAACACATGAAGAATACATATTAAATACATAATGGCTTTTTATATTTCAATCATACCTCAATAAACTGGTTTAAAATAATGAATAATTAAAATTTAATATTAAAAGACATATATATTGACAAAAAAGAATTGTACTCTTGGCGATAGTGGCACAGCATTGTGAATGTGATAAATGCCATGAATTGTACACTTACTATTTAAAATGGCAAATATTGAGTTAAATATATTTTATTACAATTAAAAAAATCAATAATATATCAGAAACCTTCAAATCATACTTTAAATATGTGAATTTTGATATATGAATTATTTCTTAAATGTTTTAAAAATAATAGTTGCTCAACCAAACTTATATTAAGAGAAAGCAATAAGACCACACTGAGCTAGCTTTTTTTTGTTTTAAGACACCGAAAAATTCTGAAGGTTTGATAACACACTCTGTTGTCTAGATTGTGGGAAACTGATACATATATTGCTAGTAGAAATGTAAATTAATACAAGATCTATGAAAGGCAATTTAGTAGTAATTATCAAGTTATAAATTCATTTAATTTAATGGAGTCTTGATACCTGAAGGAATTTAATGCACATTTTAGCAGTACACATGCAAAATAGCATTTATACAAAATTTTTCATTGAAGCTTTGTTTTTAACAGAAAAATATTGGAAATAATCCAAATTTCCATTAAAGTAGTACTTTTTAAATTACAGTACATGCATACAATAGAATTTTATTCTCCTGTAGTGAAATAATGAAGATGCTATCAATGTACTGCCTAGAAAATAAAAGCAAGACATTAAGAGAAAAACACAAGGTACTAATCAATGTTTGGATATGCTACCTTTTGTGTAAAGAGTAAGGAAATGAGACTATATTATCATCTTTGCTTGTATGCACAAAGATTTTCTGGGAGGATACAAAAATAAATGAATAAAAATGGTCATTTTTGTAGGACTGAAGGTAGGGTGGAACTGGGCAGATGTGGAACAGAGATGGTAGGGAGACTTTTCACTGTATATCTTAAATTTTTTATTTGAATGAAGTGTAATTAGTAGCTATTGAATTTTTTTCAAAATAATAAAACTTCTGATAAATTGTCTATACAATTCTGGAAATGAGATTTGGAACTTCTGTAGCTACCAGGATGATAATGCTGTTGACTAAGAGAGAATAAAATTCGTCAGCAAAATTTGGCTATATGGAGAAAAGCTGATTGAGTTCTTGGGATATATTGATTTGAGGTATCTAGGCTTATATGCACAGGGAAATGCCCAGAAGACAGTTAAAATAGAAATCTCAGGAGATTTTAATTTGAAGGGGGGTAATAACGAATATAAAAGCAGAAAACACACAATAACCCATGTTTGTTATCTCTGTCAGTGTTACCTGAGTAAGAGTAGGTGATGAAGTCATTTGAGAGAATAAAGTTATTTTAGTAAAACCTTTTGAGAAGAATTAATAGGTGAGTACCATGAGACTTTACTATAAATTCAAACGTTGTTTCAAGGGCAATTCTACAGTTTCTCACATTTGTGATCAACAAGATTGTTTGAGTATTCCAGGTCAAATTCAAAATAGTATTTTAGAAAAAAATGAGAGCATCGAGTGTATTAGTAATTTCTCTAAATGGGGTATCCCCCTCACAAGAACAAACAAACAAACAAAAAAAAAAACACACACAAACAAAACAAAACAAAATAGCTTACTGGGTTTCTTATTGGTCCCACATTTTTTGGTTTCAAAATAAATTGTATTAGCCAGAGGAAACATTCTAGAGATGTATAAGAATAAGCAACATTTTCAATATGCCAGTTCCTATCAAACAAGGTTATTTTAGGATTAAGACACCTATAAAACATACACACCTAATAGTATGTCAGATATTAAGCATGGAAACCTTATCATAATGGTATATGTCTGTGTATTCATTTTCTATTTTCTATTGCTACAAAATAAATAACTACAATCTCAGCAGCTTAATACAACAGAAATTTATTATCTTCTGTGTGTCAGGTGTCCGGGCGTTGGTCAGCTGGGACCTCTGTCAGGATCACATTAGGCTGCATTCAAGATGTTGGCTGAGGCTGTGATCTCACCTGAATCTTGGAGTCATCTTCCAAATTTACTGGTTCTCAGAAGAATTCAGTTCTTTGTGGTTATCAGACTGAGGCCCTTAGCTCCTAGGGCTGCATGTTGCTCCCTGCCAGACGGCCCTCTCAACAAAATGGCATTCTTCTTCTTCAAGATCAGCTGGAGAGTGTCTATTGCTTCTTCTCTTTTATGAGCTCACCTCATTAGGTCAAGCCCACCCAGGGTTATTTCCTGTCTAATTAATTCAAAGCTAACTGATTAGAAATATTAATAACATCTTTTCAATACAATGTAACACAATCATAGGAGTGATACCCATCACATTCAGTTCCCACTTAAAATCAAGGGGAGGGGATCACACAGGTTGTGTACAACAGGAGGGTAGAAATCTTAGTGGTCATCTTAAAATTCTGCCTATCAGTGTGTGTGTGTGTGTGTGTGTGTGTGTGTGTGTGTGTGTGTGTGTGTGTGTGTGTGTGTGTGTGTTTGTGTGTGTGTGTGTGTGAATGCAAGCATGCTCATTTGGGATTGGGAAATGGCCAAACTATAGGGTATATTTACATTACTTTTTCAGGTGTTACAGGTTTTTATCAGAGATTTTAAGCATTATTTAAGACCAATGTATTCCTCATTCCACTTGTCATTTTTCCTCATAGAATAGTACTTTTGAGTCAGCATACACAACTTAATGTATCATGTGGCAAAACTGTTATAGCATACCCAGTATTACTCCACTGGCCAGCAAGTGTTAGTAAATAGGGCCTAAATTATACTTAGAATATTTTGTAAATAAATTTTTATACAAAAGGAAGAATAATAAGACCTCTGTTCTGATGCCTAGTGGCCTCCAGTAGCCAAGAGATTAACAATAAGTTGACAATTGCTCTTCCTATAGTTTGAATTTGGACTGCAGTCTATAGGTTGTTGAACTTCATATGAAAAAGATGCTAAGTGCCCCTTGTCAATATATAAATATGTTATCATAACTTTAGGTTTGATACACTTGCATTAACTCTCATCTCCAATTTATAAATAAGTGTATTCTTGTATGAAAATACATGCAAAGCTAAATACCAAGAGAAAGTATTACAATTTCATAATTTTTCTTCATTCTCTATGTTGTATGTACAATTTAATGTGATGATGTGCAGTTTAAAACTTATATGTTACCTCGATTATTTTTTGCATGGATTTTTAATAATCACATTTTTGGGCTATGACAAAATAACATGAAGTTGAAAGGCTAGAGTATTCTCATATTATTCATTATGCAGAGCGTGGAAACTGATTAGAGCATAATCTAAGCAATTCTTCCTCACAATTTTACAGCAGATGACCTTTAATTAGTGTGAAGATATTCTATCCATATTATATTTGTTCACTTGTCTTACTGGGCAGTTGATGTCTGCTGTGAAGCATAAAGAGTTTTTTTTTTGTCCTAATCCCTGTGATATGACATGATTAATGAGATAAAATTCCCATTTGGAGTTTCCTACCAATCAATAGGCAGATGGGCAATAGTGGATGTCGAACAACAAGACAGCAGGAGATGCTTAAGCTCTTGCTACTTTCATAAAGAAAAAATATTTAGAGAAATATTTAAAGCTACAGTCAACATTTTCTGTACCTTCCTTCTATATCAGATATCTTTCTTCTTGTTGAGTGCTGTGTGTTTCAAGCATATTCTTGTTTCAAGTGAAGATTTCAGTACATATGTTTTCATAGTTGTTAAAAGAATAAGAAGGCTGACAGGAGAATTTCTAATGCTTCACTCTTTTGCTAAAGATCATGTAGATGTTAATATCTGGATAAAGCATAATATATACAATTCCTTATTACATTCTTACATATCAAATGAATATTTGTAGGCTGTAGCAGTCGATCTTCCATTTACAATATACTTCCATATTAGGTAAACCACTTGAGATAGATTGTGACTTGCTTGAACCTATGTCAGAGATATTTATCTTTTTCATATTTTTATCAAAGCATAAAAAGAAATCTAAACTTTTTTCAACTTCTTTAATATTGAATTATTGCATATTGTGCACATTTTGCAGAATGTAGACTTATTTGCAAAGCTCTTTATCCTTTTTTATTTTACCCCTGAGGCTATGTACCACAAAATCTTTTTTCTTCTCAACATTATTTAATAAGTGACACATAAAAAAAGGAAAAAGGACTATTCTCTGAATTCTGTCAGTAAAAATCACCTGTAGTAAAAGCATGAAATATGATCTTAGGGCTTGGACGAATTGTAGGCAATTTCAAAATGTCTTTATAATAGCCCTAGAGAGAGTAGCAAATTTTATTGCACTCTTTTATTTTAAAGAATTATCCATGTACATTATGAACTCTTTCAAAAGTTTAAATTCAACAAATTCTAGTGTTTCATGGATAAGAAATAAAGGGGGAGTAGATGAAATTTAAGTTATTAAAATTTCTAAAAATGATTATAATTTACATAGAATTTCTTCTCAGGACTATAGATATCACTGTAATTATTCTAAAAGCAGACTGGCAGGTGGGGGAAGCCACAGAGTTCATTTGACAAAAAGATTTAAAGTCTAATGTGTCATCTTTGCTTTTCTCTGTCATTAATATTTCCCACGTGCCCTATAAGAGGACCATTCTAGTTCCTTTAATATAAAGACATTCAAAAAATATTTGCTTCCATATCATGTAGAGACTGTCATTGATCTTGTATATATATAAAATCACAAGTCAAGTATGTGCAAATTATGATTTTTTCCTTTATATACTTGTCCCCATGTGTCCTTTTATAACTAACTAGAAATAAATTGGTTCTACAATATCTTTAAATTAAAAAAATACAGAGGTATAATAAACTACAGAAAGAAAATATCTTTTAGATTATCTGCTTCATTCCCTTGCTTTTGCATTATTGATCACTGCTATGTATCTTCTGTCTCCTTTTTAGGTTTATCTGCAATGTCCGTGGAGAGAATGCTCTTCTATCATAGTGCTGTTCAATAGTCGATCCTTCGACAACACAATAGAGGTCTTTGTACGGCAAAGTTGTCTGTTCCTGATAGATACCTTCTACCTTTCCCACACGGCCTGTTCCACAAACATATATACAGTATTCTTTACAAATTCTTCACAATAACAACAAAGTCAAGTTTTACTTTGCCTTCCTTGGCCCAGAGTTATCACCTCTCATGGAATTAGAGGAAAAATATGATTATCTTGTAATTTTGAGTATTCATTATCAAAGGTGTTTTTAAAAGGATATCTGTATTTTTGCTTGATAATTTATCTTCAAGTGAGACATGTCATAGATAAATCAGCATTTTAGTTCAACATTAAAGTTTATAGAGTATAATCCACCTCTTTGGACTGAACCAATGCAATCTATTTGATTTTTGATACATATAATTTTCTTTCATAAAATTAAGCTGTGTATTTTTATACATATGATTGGTTTCAATCAACATTAAAAAAGACATGTAACACTGATACAAGTAATGGTATATCTATTATGAAATTTATTACGGTAACATTTCAAAGAGACAATGTTGAAAAACCAACACTGCATTTAATTTGCCTATAATTTTAAACTATGGCTGCATCTTCTGAAGCTAGAAGTATATGTACAGCTTATTAAACCATTCATTATTTTTCCACAAACTACAACCTTTGGGCCAAATCTGGCCTGTTGCCTGTAAACGAACTTTTATTGAAACACATCCATGTATTTACACATTGTGTGTGGTGTTTGGAAGAGTTGTGTGGTGACAGAGACTGCATGACCCACAAAGCCAAAGATATTTACTATCTGGCCAGTTACATAAAATGTTTGTAACTCCTGTACTAAAACTCCTGCTTCAAATAGAAAATAAATAAGGTGCAATAATTGGACAACTTAACCATAACAACTCATTTAAAAATAAACTTCATTAAAATTGTCAATTTGCCCACTCATCTTTGTTATTCTAATTTATAATAGGTATAAAATTCAGTTTGTCTTTTTTCACTTGTTAAGAAAATATATTACCTAATGCCCATATTATTTTATATTTGACATATGGTTAATGCTTTCTCCAAAAAACACATTGACTCATCTTTTCTTCTTGATGAGGTCCATTTTAAAAGTTGCTATAACAAGATATTTGCTTGTAGCAACATTTGCCAAAAAAAAAAAAAAAAACTTTTATGTGAATGGAGGCAGAGGAAAGGGTTGCTAAAAGGTCAATTCCTCAGCCATTCTTTTGTCATCTTTGCAAATAGTTTGTCTAGAATATTACAGTCTCTGCAGATAATTATATACATATATACACACAACCTTTACATGCACATAGTTAAACTGTAGGGCATTTGGCAGCAAAATAACTACAGTACTCTCTCAGGCATAACCAACTTTATGCAGTCATGCCAGACAGAGGCTTTGGGTGGGGTGGATCCTGGGGCTTCCAATACCTTCCCAGATATTTGCCTGAAATGAGGATATAGTTTCCTAGATCAACCTGAGCAAAGAGTGGAGGTACCAATAACATGTAGCCACTCTAAGATTGTCCAAGGCAGTGCATTGGATTCAGGAAGATTTCTCCACTACTGAAAAAGAAAAGAAAAGGATAAACATAAAAGAAAAAAGAAAACACAGACAAACACATTTTCAGAAGAGATCTTTTGGAGAAAATACATTTAATTGGAAAAGTTTTAAAACCTGTATGCATGATGCAGCCATTGCTTTTAATCCATTTTTCATAAGAAAATAAAAGTATTTTCTCCTAAAAATTATGAATTAGTTAGAGTAGTAGATAAAAGAAAACAAGTAAGCAAATTGCAAAAATGTTTAGGCATTAGGTAGAGAAGATCTTGTTTGAAAAAATAAAGGTCAAGTAACAATTGAAACAAAGATATTCTTGATCAGCAGATATAACTTACTAAAAACATTTCATGCCTGAGGCATGATGTAAGTACACAATAATCACCCATCCCAGAATAAGTTACATTGTTAGAATAGCCATAAAAATTCAAAATCACGAGAAGACGGAGAAGATGGCGGAATAGAAGGACGCTCGCAGGTCACCCTCTCCCACAAATACACCAAGACCCACATCTACAGACCCACTCAGCCAACCAGAGCACCTGTGGAACTCCGACAGAACATCGCCCTCTTCAAAAGATAAAGATGCCAAAAATCTGGTAGGAGAAAAGGAAAAAAGAAAGAACAAGAGGCAAAGCAGCGCGGGACGGGTCCCACGGGGAGGGAGCGGCAAAGGAGGACTGGCGCTCACTCGCTGGGTCTCCCCTCTCCAACTGAGAGGCCAGCGGGATGGAGGGGGAGCCTCCGAGGCTCAGATCTGTACAGAGCAGCCCTTGACTAACAGAACTAAGTTAAAAGGGCACACAGCGTCCCCGCGACACCCAGCCTGAGACGCGGCCGGCAGCGGCGGGCAGGGCCAGGCTGCACAAGCGGGGCGGAGGACGGGGGCGGCTGCACGGAGGCAGCCCTGGGGGACTGTAGGGGGCTGCGTGCCATGGCTGTGGGTGCACAGGGCAGAACAACCTGGGCCCTCCATAAAACAGCAAGGTTGCTGTGCTCTCGGGGGAAGGGTGCACACCCCCATCTCTGAAAACCCGCGGAAAGTTTTCGGGGGAAGAGAGGCGGGGCTCAGGCACAGCCGCCATATCCTCCGTGCTTAGCACTCAGGCGGGGGCGGAGGCGAAACCTGCATCCGCACCGAAGGGCTTAGCAGCCTCAAAGGCCAGACTGAGACTGGCCTGCAGCCCGGTGCAGATAGGATCCTTCCATCCTGGTCCCTCAGAGAACTTGCTCCACAAAGACAAACAAGGAGCTGGGTTTTGGCTCGGAGCTGGGACAGGGCTGTCCCTCGGTCTTCCCCGAGCCCACCCGCAGAGCGCCGACCAGGGCGGAGCGCCGACCAGGGCGGAGCGCGCAGTCGCACAGAGCAGCAGAGCTACCTGCGGCGGGGCAGGTAGAGCGAGAGCGGCCCCCCGCCTTTCGGGCAGGAACACAGCCCCTGACCGAGGTGCTGGGAGGGGGCACGACCCTCCGTCCTACCCGGCCAGTCTGCAACATCTGACTGCGGCATCCGGAGGGGCAGCGACCCGCCCGCCCACAGCAGAGAGCTGCACCTGACCCAGTGTTAGGAGGAGGCGCGATCTGCTTGCCGACAGGTGCTGGGAGCAGCACAGAAGAAGGCGCCAACGGAGGGCCTCTGAAAACAGCAAGCTGAGCTTCCAAAACAGGACGAAGACAGAAAGACTTCACATTAAAAGCACACAGACTCCAGGAGAACACCGACAAACCCCCCACCCCCCCTTTTTTTTTAAAATCTGTGTTTACCTGTTCTATTTTCTATTACTCTCTTAATCTTTACTTCTTAATTCATTTCTATTTCTCTTGGGTTTTGATGTCCTGCTGTTGATTAGACACAGGTTTCAAATACATCTATTCATCTCCCCCCCCCTTTTTTTGTAAAGGTTTTAAAAGGACGTCTCAACCCGATTAATACTCTGCTTCAACTCACTCTTCTATTATTCAATATACACTGTTTTCAAACCCTCTTTCTCCCTTCTTTTAAAATTCTTTCTCTCTCTCTCTTATTTTTTTTTTCTTTTTTTCCTAAGTTCTATTCCTAAATAGGCATCAGATAGATAAAATCCTTAAGGACCAAAATAAATAACTGATACTCCATAAACCACAGTGCCAAAGAGGTATGAGCAAGATGAAGAAGCAGAAAAACCTTTCCCAATTAAAAGAACAAGAGAAATCCCCTGAAAGAAAGATCAACGAAATAGACATCGATAGCCTACTAGATCAAGATTTCAAAAAGGAGTGATCGAATTGCTGAAGGAATTAAAAGAGATAGTGTTTAGAGATATAAAATATGTCAAAAATGAAATTGAAGCTATAAAGAAGAGCCAAGTAGAATGGGTAAACTCATTGACAGAGATGAGGAATGATCTAATAGCTGTGCAAAGCCGACTAGATAATGCAGAGGAACGAATTAGTGATCTAGAAGACAGGGCAATAGAAAGCACCCATTCAGAAGAACTACAAGAGAAGCAAATAAAAAATAATGAAAATAGCATAAGGGACCTATGGGATAATATAAAGCATCCCAATCTTCGCATAATAGGGGTCCCAGAAGGAGAAGAAAGATCAAAGGGGATTGAAAAGGTTTTTGAAGAAATCATGACTGAAAACTTCCCAAACTTTAAGAAGGAATCAGATATCCAAGTACAGGAAGCTCAGAGGGTCCCAAACAGGAAGAAACCAAATAGACCCACACCAAGACATATCATAATCAAGATGGCCAGAGTCAAGGATAAAGAAATGATTCTAAAGGCAGCAAGAGAAAAGCAAAGAGTAAGTTACAAGGGAGCCCCCATAAGGCTCTCAGCTGATTTCTCTACACAAACACTACAGGCCAGAAGGCAGTGGCAAGATATATTCAAAGCCCTGAATGAAAAAAAGATGCAGCCTAGGATCCTTTATCCAGCAAGGCTATCCTTGAGGATAGAAGGAGAAATAAAGAGTTTCACAGACAAAAAAAAGCTGCAGGAGTTTAGCAACACTAAACCCATGCTAAAAGAAATATTGAAAGGGCTAGTCTAAATAGAAAAGCAGCAGGATGCTACAGAAATGAGAAACACACAACTGGAAAGTTGATAACTCATGAATTACAAATAAAGTAAACATGAAATTATAAAAGAAGACATACAAGTCACTGAGAGTGGGACAGGGAGGCAGGGAAATATAGAATATTTTTTCCTTTCTTTTTAAAATTTTTTTTAACAGTAGGATGGGTTTGAGTTCATGTTACTATCAGTTTAATAAAAACAGTTATAGTAATGGGTTGATAGATTTACAAAAAAGGGTAACCACAAGCAAAAATTTACAAAGGAATCACAAAAATTAAATAAAATCCATGAAAATACAAAGGAAAATTACCAAACCACAAAAGGAAGAAGAAAGGAACAAAGAGGATATACCAATTCAACTGCAAAGATAAGTTCAAAATGGCAATAAACACACATCTATCATTAATTACTGTAAATGTTAATGGACTAAATGCTCCAGTCAAAGACACAGAGTGGCAGACTGGATAATAAAGCAAGAACCTTCAATATGCTGCATACAAGAGACCCACTTTAGGGAGAAGGACACATATAGATTGAGAGTGAAAGGATGGAAAAGGATATTCCATGCAAATGGAAAAGCCAAAAAAGCAGGTGTTGCAGTACTGATTCAGACAAAATAGACTTTAAAACAAAGGCCATAAGAAAGATAAAGAAGGACATTTTATAATGATTAAAGGAGTGATACAAGATGAGGATATTACACTTGTTAATATATATGCACCCAATATAGGAGCACCTAAGTACATACAAGAATTACTAACAGAGATAAAGGGGGATATTGATGGGAATACAATCATCGTTGGAGATTTTAACACTGCATTAACATCACTATAGACAGATCTTCCAGACAGAAAATAAACAAGGCAACAGAGAAATTAAATACTACAATAGAAAAACTAGATTTGGTGGATATTTTCAGAGCATTACACCCCCCAAAAATAGGATATACATTCTTTTCAAGTGCTCATGGAACATTTTCCAGGATCGATCATGTACTTGGGCACAAAAGAAACCTCAACAATTTTAAGAAGATAGAAATTATCTCAAGCATCTTTACTGACCACAATGCCATGAAAGTGGAAATCAACTACAGAGAAACAAAGGAGAAAAAAAGGAAAGCATGGAGATTAAACAATATGTTACTGAGAAAACAATGGATCAATGAGGAAATCAAAGCTGAAATTAAAAAATACCTTGAGACAAATGATAATGAAAGCACAACCACTCAAAACCTATGAGACACAGCAAAGGCCGTGCTGAGAGGGAAGTTTATAGCGATACAGGCCTTCCTCAAAAAAGAAAAACAATCTCAAATAAACAATTTAACCCACCACCTGAATGAATTAGAAAAAGAAGAACAAAAAGCCCCAAAAAGCAGCAGAAGGAAGGAAATAATAAAGATCAGAGAGGAATTAAATACAATAGAGATTAATTAAGACCATAGAAAAAATCAACCAAACCAAAAGCTGGTTTTTTGAAAAAGTAAATAAAATCGACAAACCTCTGGCCAAACTCACAAGAAGAAAAAAGAGAGAGCACAAATTAGCAAAATAAGAAAGGAAAATGGAGAAATTACAACAAACAAAATAGAAATACAGAATATCATATGAGAATATTATGAAAAACTATATGGAACCAAACTGGATAACCTAGAGGAGATGGACAGTTTCTGGAAACATACTGTCTGCCAAAACTGAATCAAGAAGAATCTGAACACTTAAACAATCCGATCACTAGAAAGGAAATAGAAATAGCAATTAAAAACCTCCCTACAAATAAAAGTCCAGGACCAGACGGCTTCACCGGGGAATTCTACCAAACATACAGAGAAGAACTCATACCAGTCCTTCTCAAACTCTTCCAGACGATTGAAAAGGAGGGAATACTCCCAAACTCATTCTATGAAGCCACCATCACCCTGATACCAAAACCAGGCAAAGACACTACAAAAAAAGAGAATTATAGGCCAATATCACTGATGAACATAGATGCCAAAATCCTCACCAAAATTTTAGCAAATAGAATCCAACAACACATAAAAAAGATTATACATCATGACCAAGTGGGGTTCATCCCAGGGACACAAGGCTGGTTCAACATATGCAAATCAATCAGTGTAATACATCACATCAACAAGAGAAAGGACAAAAACCACATGATCATCTCAATTGATGCAGAAAAAGCATTTGATAAAATTCAACACCCATTTATGATAAAAACTCTCACCAAAGTGGGTATAGAGGGAACATATCTCAACATAATAAAAGCTATATATGACAAACCTACAGTCAGCATAGTACTCAACAGTGAAAAACTCAAAAGCTTCCCACTAAAATCTGGGACAAAGACAAGGATGCCCACTATCACCACTCCTATTCAACATAGTCCTGGAAGTCCTAGCCACAGCAGTCAGGCAAGAGAAAGAAATAAAAGGGATCCAAATTGGAAAAGAAGAGGTAAAAGTGTCACTATATGCTGATGAAATGTTACTATATAGATAAAACCCTAAAAGGTCCACACAAAAACTACTAGAGCTGATTGAAGAATTCAGCAAGGTAGCAGGTTACAAAATTAACGTCAAAAATCAGTTCCATTTCTTTACACTAACGATAAATCAACAGAAGAAGAAAGTAAAGAAACAATCCCCTTTAAAATAGCACCCAAAGTAATAAAATATCTGGGAATAAATCTAAACAAGGAGGTGAAAGAATTATTCACAGAAAACTATAAACCATTGATGAAGGAAATTAAAGAAGAATTTAAAAAATGGAAAGATATTCCATGTTCTTGGATTGGAAGAATCAATATTGTTAAAATGGTCACACTGCCCAAGGCAATCTACAGATTTAATGCAATACCTATCCAATTACCCAGGACATATTTCACAGAACTAGAAAAAATCATAATAAAATTCATATGGAACCATCAAAGACCTAGAATTGCCAAAGCATTACTGAAGAGAAAGAAAGAGGCTGGAGGAATAACTCTCCCAGACTTCAGACAATACTATAGAGCTACAGTCATCAAGACAGCATGGTATTGGTACCAAAACAGACATATAGACCAATGGGACAGAATAGAGAGCCCAGAAATGAACCCACAAACTTTTGGTCAACTCATCTTTGACAAAGGAGGTAAGAATATACATTGGAATAAAGACAGTCTCTTCAGCAAATGGTGTTGGGAAAACTGGACAGCAGCATGTAAAACAATGAAGCTAGAACACTCCCTTACACCATATACAAAAATCAATTCAACATGGATTAAAGACTTAAACATAAGACAAGATACAATAAACCTCCTAGAGGAAAACATAGGCAAAACATTATCTGACATACATTTAAAAAATTTTCTCCTAGAAGAAATAAAAGCAAGAATAAACAAATGGGACCTAATGAAACTTACAAGCTCCTGCACAGCAAAGGAAACCAGAAATAAAACAAGAAGAAAACCTACGGAATGGGAGAAAATTTTTGCAAGTGAAACCGACAAAGGCTTGATCTCCAGAATATATAAGCAGCTCATACGACTTAATAAGAAAAAAATAAACAACCCAATCCAAAAATGGGCAGAAGACCTAAAGAAGCAATTCTGCAAGGAAGACATACAAATGATCAAAAAGCACATGAAAAAATGCTCAATATCACTAATTATCAGAGAAATGCAAATCAAAACTACAGTGAGGTATCACCTCACACCAGTCAGAATGGCTGTCATTCAAAAATCCACAAATGCCTACTGCTGGAGAGGCTGTGGAGAAAGGGGAACCCTCCTACACTGCTGGTGGGAATGCAGTTTGGTGCAGCCACTATGGAAAACAGTGTGGAGATTCCTCAAAAGACTAGGAATCGACTTACCATATGACCCAGGAATCCCACTCCTGGGCTTGTATCCAGAAGGAAATCTACTTCAGTATGACACCTGCACCCCAATGTTCATAGCAGCACTATTTACAATAGCCAAGACATGGAAATAGCCTAAATGTCCATCAACAGATGACTGGATAAAGAAGAGTTGGTATATTTATACAATGGAATACTATTCAGCCATAAAAACTGACAACATAACACCATTTGCAGCAACATGGATGTTCCTGGAGAATGTCATTCCAAGTGAAGTAAGCCAGAAAGAGAAAGAAAAATACCATATGAGATCGCTCATATGTGGAATCTAAAAAACAAAAACAAAAACAAACAAACAAACAAAAACAAAGTGTAAATAAAGGACAGAAATAGATTCACAGACAGAGAATACAGACTTGTGGTTACCAGGGGGGTGGAGGGTGGGAAGGGATATACTGGGATTTCAAAATTGTAGAATAGACTACACTGTATAGCACAGGGAAATATACACAAAATGTTATTATATCTCACAGAGAAAAAAATGTGACAATGAGTGTGTATATGTCTATGAATAACTGAAAAATTGTGCTGAACACTGGAATTTAACACAACATTGTAAAATGATTATAAATCAATAAAAAAATGTTAAAAAAAATTCAAAATCACTATTTAAATAGCCTTGCTTAGATCTTTAACAGATTAATTGCAATTTCATATTGATGTATGCCTGAACTAATATTTGTATTTTGTACTGGGCTTTAAATTAGGTTAAGAAAGTTATTCAAATGCCAAAATGTAATAAAGAAAGTCATATGCACATAGTCAGCCAGTTCGATTTGTTAATAAATTACTAGATTGCAAAAAATTGTGGTGGAAATTTAAATATGAGAAAAAAACTCATAAAATAAACAGATTTGCAAACAACAAATATGGATGTCT
The DNA here is from genome assembly GCF_009834535.1 of Camelus ferus. NCBI lineage: Eukaryota > Metazoa > Chordata > Mammalia > Artiodactyla > Camelidae > Camelus > Camelus ferus. The sequence goes on from NC_045732.1 coordinate 56,183,613, forward strand.
ATGTATATAGGATAGGTGTACATAAACAGATATCAAAATTTTGTAAAATTTTTTTTTATCTCAGAAAATCATTTTCAGTTAAATTCAGAATACAACTCAGTTCAATTTATGAAAGATCATGTGGCATTCTTATCCATATTAAATTTAAAATTGTAATTTTATTCAGTACAAAGCAAAAGCAAGTTAAAATGAAGTACTTGTCCCATGAGAACTTTATTGTGAAATAAATAAAGTCTGCATGAATTATCTTTCCCTCAAAGTGATGAGAGAAAATAAAATAAAATAATCTTGCCATCTAAGGGTGAATGTGTTGCTTGACCACCCTATATTTTAAAAAATTTTCAACTTTAATCTGAACTGTCATTAGTAGACTAATTGAGCAGACTGAAAGTTTTACACATAAAAACTGTTTAAATTGTTAAATGTAGTTAAATATTCTCTTTTATGCATTATATCATGTATGACTTTCAACAAAAATACAATTCACTAAAAGGCAAAAAGCACAGTTTAAAAAGCCAGAGTTAAGAATCAAAATTGGACTTGGATAAGAAAGAGATGTTGAAATTCTCAGACTGTATATTTAAACTATGATTAATATGTTAAAGGTGCTTAATGGAAAAAGTAGACAACATGCAAGAGCAGATGGGTCATGTAAGCAAAAAGATGGAAATTCTAAGAAGAACTCAAAAAGAAATGCTATAAATTTAAAACTATAACACAAATGAAGAATGCTTTTGATGGGTAGAGTAGATACAGCTGAGGAAAGAATCAATAATCTTGAGGATACGTCAATAGAAACTTTCTAAACTGAAAAGCAAAGAGGAAGAGACTGGAAAAAAAAGCAGAATATCTAAGAAATGTGGGCCAATATAAAAGGTGAAATATTCATGCAAAAGGAATACTAGAAGAAAAGGAAAGAAAGAAAGGAAGGAAGAAAGAAACGAAGAAAGAAAGGAAGAAGGAAAGAAAGAAAGAAAGAAAGAAAGAAAGAAAGAAAGAAAGAAAGAAAGAAAGAAAGAAAGAAAGAAAGAAAGAAAGAAAGAAAGAAAGAAAGAAAGAAAGAGGGAAAGAAAGAGAGAGGGAAAGAAAGAGAAAGAAAGGAAGGAAGAAAGAAAGAAAGGAAGAAAGGAAGGAAGAAAGAAAGAAAGAAATATCTGAAGCAATATTTTCTAAGAATTTCCCTCAAATTACTATCAGATACCAAACTACAGGTCCAAGAAACTCAGGGAACACCAAACAGATTAAATGCTATAAAACTACACCTAGCTATATCATATTCAAATTTCTGAAAGTCAAAGAGAAAGGAAAAATGCTGAAAGAAGTCAGAGTGGGGAGAAACATCTTACCTCCAGGTGAACAATGACAAGAAGTGCATTTGATTTCAGAAACCATGCAAGCAAGAATAGGGTGGAAAGAAAAAATAATCTACCTACCGGAATTCTGTATGCAGTGAAATTATCCTTCAACAATGAAGGAGAAGTAAATACTTCCTTTATCAGGCTGAAAAAAATTAAGATTATTTGTTGCTAGTAAACATGCCTTGCAAGAAATAGTAAAAGAAATTCTTAAGAGAGGAGGAAAATGATACAGGTCATAAATGGGGTTACACATTTTTTAAAAAGCATTAGAAAAAGAATAAGTAAAGGCAAAATAAAAACTTATTTTACTGATTTTACGGACATAATTATAAGAGTTTTTTCAGAATAATAATAGCAACAGTGTATTTTGTGGCTTGCTGTACTTTAATAATAAAATTAAGTGATAAAAACTAATGCTAAAATACATCATTTTAGGAAACAGCATATAAATATTTGTATATGTCACTGAGTACAAATATTTAATATATATATGCAAAACAAAGTATTTGAAGGAAGTTTGTTAAAAAGTTCAGGTGACAGGTGTTGAAAGCTTGCATAAGGATATGGTGGTGTAGATGTAGAATAGAAGTTTAGGGAGGGTATGGAAACAGGAAGAAGTAGTGACACCCAGGACCTTATTGTCTAGAAATTATATTTACCTTCAGAGCATCAAAAGAGTCAAACTGCAGACTGGTTATTCTGGGAAATGTCATGTATGACATGTGAGAAGAGAGGATGAACACTTATGCAGGGGTCTACCTATTTCAGAAATCTTGAGAGAGTGAGAAGTTATACTTTCTGCCTTGTCTCCAATCTCCCACTGCTTTTTCAGCTTAGGAAAATCTCATTCCCTCCCACAGAGTAAGTGACTTCTTGATCATTGTAGATTTGGTTAAAAGATAATTTGAAATTTATTTTTTTAAACATTGTTTCCCAGAATTAATGTTTGTTTATGATAATTGTTTTACACTGTATAGTTTTATACAAATACTATGTACAACTACAAACATTTCACTCTTTTAGTAATAGTGTTTCACTGACATGTGTAATAAATGTAAATGTGCAGAAATAAGTACAAAATATATGCTTACATAATATTATGATGATTTTGGTGCCACTAAAATACGTTGGTAAGACATATATGGAAGATATTTTGGTTATGTCTATAAAAGTTAAAATGCAGACACACTTTGACTAAATAATAATATTTGCAAGCATTTACCCCATAGATCTAGGTCTGCACTAAGGTACATATGCAAATGATGTTCATTGTAATATTGTCAATAATAGTATTCATTATATTGTCATTATAGTCAATAAACATGATTATATATTAATAAATATATAATGATAAATATATTGTCAATATAATATTCATTATATTTTAAATAATAGCATCATTAGACATGATAGAAATTTACATTAATAAGAAGCAAATTAAAATATGCTTTATATTAATGGACAAATTCCTTGAAAGACAAATCTGTCAAATCTCACACAACAAGAAATAGCCAATGCATATTAGTCTCTTTACATTAAAGGAAATGAATCAATAATTAATAGCCTTTAAAAACAGAAAACACCAGGCCCAGATGGAGTCATTGGTGAATTCCATCAGACATTTAAGGAAAAAATTATATCAGTTCTCTACAATATTTTTTGGGTGATAAAACAAAGTAAATACTTCCTAATTCATTCTATGAGGCCAGAATTATCTTAATAACAAAACCAGACAAAGATACTGTAAAACAACAATAACAACAGCTACTACTATAGACCAATATCTCTCATGAACATAAATGCAAAACTCCTCAGCAAAATATAAGCAAATAGTGTATGAAAATGTATGAAATCATTATAACTGGAGCCAAGTGGTAGTTATCCCTGGTATGCAAGGCAGGGTCAATATTCAAAAATTGATTATTGTAAACCATAACATCATAAGGCTAAAGTAGAAAATTCACACAATTGTATCAGCAGAGTCAGAGAAAATCATACTTGGCAAAATATAACTCCCATTCATGATAAAATGAAAACACAGTATATAATGAATACAAGGTAATTTATTTAACTTGATAAAATATCTGCAAAAAATCCTACAGTTAACATCATATGTAATGATGAGAAACTCAAAGCTTTTACACTAAGATCCACAAGGCAAGGATGTCTCCTCTCACCAATGCTTTTAAACATTTTATTGGAAGTCATAGATACCACAGAAAGACAAGAAAAGGAAATAAAAAGTGTAAATATTTGGAAGGAAGAAATAAAAGTATCTTAGGTGCACATGAGATGATCATCTATGTAGAAAATCTGAAAGAACTGACAAATAAAAACTCCTGAAACAAGCAATTACAGCAAGGCTGCAGGATACAAAGTTAATATGCAAAAGTTATTCATTTGCCTGTTTATCAGCAATGAACAGGTGGAATTTAAAATTAAAAACACAAGACCAATTACAATAGGATCTCCCCAAGTTAAATACTTAGGTATAAATCTAACAGAATGTATGCATGATCTATACAAGGAAAACTACTAAATTTGAAAGATATCAAAGGAGAACTAGATAAATGGAAAGCTAATCATTATTCATGGATAGAAGAGTTAATATTATCAAGATATTAGTTCTTCCCAACATAATTTCATAATTTTTAGGTTCAGTGCAATTCAAATCAAAATCCTAGCAAGTTATTTTGTAGACATACCAAATTGATTCTAAAGTTTATATAAACAGGAAAAAGACCCAGAATAGCCAACTCAATACTGAAGAAGAACAAAGTTGGAGGACTGATAATCCCTATTGTTGACTTACTCTAAAGCTACAGTAATCAAGACAGTGTATTATCAGTGAAAGAATGGACAAATAGCTCAATGGAACAGAATAGAAAGCCCAGAAATAAGTCCCCACCTAAATATAGTCCACTTAACTTAGACAAAAGGACAAAAGCAATACAATACAGCAAAGGTAGTTTCTTCAACAAATGGTGATGGATCAATAGGACATCATATATATAAAAAAAAAAAGAACTTAGACAGAGAGATCACACCCTTCACACACACAAAATAGCTCAAATGGATCATAGACAATAAACATAAAACACAAAACTATAAAATTCTAAGAAACTAACATAGGAATAAATATAGATGATTTTCGGTATGGTGAAGATTTTCAACACTTTACCAAAGCCAGCCACCATCCTTGAAAAAAATAGTCAATAAGTTGACAATAAGTCAACAATAAGTCAAAAATTGACAGTAAGTCAATAAGTCAATGAAAACTGCTCTGTGAAAGACAACTTCAAGAGAATGAGAAGACAAGCCACAGACTGGGAGAAAATATATGCAAATACACATCTGATAAAGGTTTGTTCCCCCAAATTACA
>NC_045732.1:56188453-56231919 GCF_009834535.1 Camelus ferus
CTACACAACACTGATTACTCCAGTAGGGAAAAAAATAATGGTTAGGTTTGGTTTATATGACAAATATATGACTATTTGTACAGAGAAAATAATTGACTATATTTAATAGTTTAAAGTTATTTAAGGTCTTATAATAATAAACTGAGTTTCAGAGAGAGCAAAATGATAAAAACATATGGAATGAGAATGAAAACACCTCAGCTCTAGACCTGGTTTTGCCACAGACTGGATATGTGAATGTGGTCAATCATCTGGATCTCTTTAGAATCAAATATCCTCATCTATAAAATGAGGTGTTTGGAATATTGGACAATCTGTAGGGTGTCTTCTAGTACTCTGAGTATGTCAGAGAGCAGAGCTGGTGATCAATAGTACAGAAACCCAAATTTAATGAAATGTATAGTAAGCTGTTTTTACAGGTGCTGTCATCTGATGAACAAAATACTGAATCCAATCTATTCTGACTACCACACATATGGATTCTACTAACTGGAGCAATAAATTAGGTTATAACTCTAAGGCAGCAACAAGGCAGTTTAAAATTAATTATCACATTATCATGCTTATGTTGGAATGAAGAGTTGGCAAACCAGATTGACTAGCTTCTTAGTCTATAAAACGTTGATATAATATCTTAGTTGCATCATTACAGAAATTCCCTTGTGTGTTTCCATAAGTAAAATCTAAAATCAAAAACACAGATCAAAAGTAAGATTACCATTACCCTACTAATTTGAAAATATAATTAGTAAAGAACTGTTAAATTCTTAAAGGAAACAAAATATTAAGTGGAATAAGTGGTATCAATGCTATACATAAAAACATTGCTACACTGCCACTTAGTGGTGTCCATGTGAAACATAGCTGGGTTAAAATGAGTCAATAACTATGCCCTTTAACAAATTTACAGGTAGCCCTTACTTGAAACAATAGATAAATTCTAGCAGTGTTCTATAAAACATATTTACGTTAAAAGGTTAGTGTTTACCAGTGACTGAGTTATAAAACTAAAGATATAGTCTCATGGAAAGTGTGTTGGTAAGTGGACATAATAAAACAATAATTAAAAATAAAGTATATTTTAAACATTATTAAAATTGTCATAAATTAGCAAAATTATAACCTTCTACTCAAAAGTCACAAAATTAATGGTGAAAGTGACATGTAACATGCAATTTTGATTTCTACCTCAAAACATTTTCATTATAGAAACAATAATCTCTCAAATAAAGATAGCTAAAAACATTTTTGATGTACCCTTCAACTGGTTTCAGATCACTGTAACACTGTTTTTATATTTGAAATATTTACATTAAAGCATTGTATATTTTAAGCCTTAAAACTCTGGAATGGAGAGATCAATCAAGATAGTAGAGTAGGAGAATGTGGCACTCACCTCCCCTCATGAACACATCAAAAATGTATCTACATGTAGAACGAGTATCACTGAAAAATAATTGGAAACTGTCAAAAAGTCTCCTTTATAACCAAGGCTATATGAAAGATACACATGCGATCAGGTAGGAAGGGAAGAGGAGCAATGAGGTTGGGACCTATGCCCTTGGGAGGGGAATCAGAGGAAAAAGGAGAATACATGGATTGAGTGAGAAATCCAAGCCACATATTGGGTGCCCCAGTTCTGGGGTTGGACACAGGAAGATGAGTTCCTTGGGTCAGAGGGCCACTGGGACTAACAGGAGGTATATGAAAAGCCAAGACACTACAGGTGAGAAGTGCACAAACACTGGCTTGCTCCTGAGGCAGCACAGAATGGTAGGTTGAGGACTGCTCCAGTAGCTGCCTGGTTTCCCACACCCATCCTGGAATGCAACCCAGCCTAAGCCTAGCATATACTCCATCCTGCTTATTTCACTTTGCAGTTCCCCACTGGAGCTCAGGATGCAACAACTGGGGAGACAGCTTGGTCATGGGATGGAGGGGAGACAGCTTGGTCATGGGATGGAGAGGTGACTCTGATGCAGGGCAACATCTGAGAGCAGAGAGGGTGGGCCATTGCTGGTACTCACACAGGCAGCACATCTGGAGTGGTCTTGATCTCTGACAGCAGCCAGACCAATACAGTCTGTGCCCTGATACAGGGCCAGAGCTCATCTGGGACTCACTTTCCCTGTGGAGTCACTCCACAACAGGGCAGGGGTGTCAGATACTGAGAAGAATGATCAGTTGTGATGGGTAAAGAAGACTCAGATCCAATGGAGAATGCAATTCTTGGCTTTTGCACAGGCAGCATGTCAGAGGCAGTCTGGATGACTGTCTGGAGCTGGCCCACAGCACCCTGCACCTTTTCATGAACCAAGAGCCAAATTGGGCCCCACTTGCCCTAGCACAGCTCCTCTCTGGGGCAAGGGAACTGGTACTGGGAGAGAGGAGAGCACACCCTTAAAGAGAACAAAGCCAACTTGGACCTGATCCTCAGGGTTTCTCATCAATCAACTTGGGATCCAAACCTGCCTATGATAGCGAGGTGGCCACTGACCAGAGGGAAAGCCCCATCTCATACCTGGCTTCAGCCCTAACCCTTCCATCACCAGCACCACCTCCTACATAAGTGATAGCTGCTAGCAAACCCTGCAAAAAGATGTGACTTCTGTTTATGTTAGATTCAGCTCTCCCACCAAAGGCACTGGAAACACACAGATTGTATAGGGATGCTCATACAATGACACCTCTTCAAGACCACAATAGGTAATGGTTTCACATAATTTCATAGAGACAAAAAAAGATAAGCAAAATGAGAGGATAGAGGAATTTGTCTCAATCAAAAAGGCAAGAGAAAAGCCCTGAAGAAACAACTAATGAAACAGAATAAAAATTACCAGGTAAAGAATTCAAAGTATTAGTAACAAGAATGATAAATAAATTAGGGGAAAATAGCTGAACATAGTGAATTTTAACAATAAATTAGGACATATAAAAACAGAGCCAGACAGAAATTTAAAAATACAAAAACTGAAATGAAAAACACACTAGAAGGAATAAATAGCAGACAAGTTATACAGAAGAATGCACATGTGATTTGGAGGACAGAATAACAGAAATAATCCAATTAGAACAACAAAAAGAAAAACAAACTAAAAAAAGAGAAACTTTAAATTATATGGAACCCAGAAGAAGAGAAGGGGGTAGAAAATGTATTTCATGAAATTATGAGTTAAAACTTTCCAAAATGGAAGAAGGAAACAGATATCCATGTAAGGGAAGGACAGAGGGTCCTGAACAAGGTGAACACAAACAGACCCACACCAAGACATATTAATTAAAATGGTAAAAGTTAAAGAGAAAAGTCTAAAAGCACCAAAAGAAAAACAAAGAATCATATATAAGGGAAACATGATAATGATATTAGCTGATTTTTCTGTAGAAACTTTGCATGCCAGCATGGAGTGGCATCATATATTCAAAGTACTGAAAGGGAAAAACCTGCAAATTGGGATACTCTGTGCAGCAAGATTATAATTTAGAATTGATGGAGATATAAAGAACTTAGACAAGCAGAAACTAAAAGAGTTCATCAATACCAAACTTACCCTAAAATAAATTTTAATGCGCTTTCTCTAAGTGGAAAGAAAATGCAGTAACAAAAGTAATACTCTACAGGAAATAAAATATCCCACTAAGAAAGGCAAATACATATTAAGGGTGGAGGATGAAACATGTAAATAAGCTAGTACAAAGGCTAAAAGACCAAAAAAATTGTAAAAGCAAATCTAACCACAATAAACAGTGAAGAGATAAAAATGAAGATGTAAAATATGACTCCAAAAACACAAAATGTGGGGGAAGGGGGCAAAAAGGTATATTTTTTTAGAATGAGTTTGAGCATAAAGAACTAACATTTTAAAACAAGTAGATTTGGTTATAGGTCAACATATGTGATGCCATTGGAACCATATATCAAAAACCTACAATGGGTAATCAAAAAAGTAAAAGTGACACAGCATACTATTAAAGAAAATCATCAAACCACAAGGGAAGAAAAAGAAGAAGACATGAACAGAAAAGAACTACAAAACAACAAAAAACAAGTAATAAAATGGAAGTAAGTACATACCTATCAATAATTACTTTAAATGTCAATGGACTAAAAGCTCCAATCAAAAGACATAGGGTAACTAATTGGATTTAAAAAAAAACTAAAACAAGACACAACTATTTTCTTCTTACAGGAGGCTCATTTCAGAGCTAAAGACACACATAAAGTGAATGTTAGGAAATTGAAAAAATATTTCACACAAATTGAAGTAATGAAGGCAGGGGTAGCAACACACATACAGACAAAATGGACTTTAAAACAAAGGCCTTATCAAAAGACAAAAAGGACATTATGTAATAATAAAAGAGTCAATACAAGAATAGGATATTACACTCATTAGTACATATATACACTCAATATAGGAGCCCCTAAATATATAAAGCAAATACTAACAGACATAACGGGAGAAATTGATAATAATACGATAATGAGAGAGAACTTTAATATGTCACTTATATCAACGAACAGATAATCCAGATAGAAAATCAAGAAAATGACAGTGGTCTTAAGTGACACACTAGACCAGTTGGGCTTAATTGATATCTACAGGACATCACATCCAGAAGCTGCATAATACACATACTTTTTCAAGTGCACATGGAACAGTCTCCAGGATAGATCACATGCTAGGCCACAAAATAAGTCTCACCAAATCTAGGATAGAAATTATATTAAGCATTTTTTCTGACCACAGCAGTATGAAACTAGAAAGAAATTGCAGAAAGAAAAGTGGGGAAAGCACAGACATATAGACAGTAAACAACATACTACTAAAAAAATCAGTGAAGTCAAAGAGTGTATCAGAAAAATACTTTGAGAAAATGAAAATGTAAGGACAACACTCAATGATGGGATGCAGCAAAAGTAGTTTTAAAAGAGAAATTCCTACAAAACAGTCCTTCCTCGAGAGAGAAAACAAATTTCAAGTAAATTACCTAACCTACTATCTAAAGTGAAAAGAAAAATAAGAACAAATAAAGCTTAAATTCAGCAGAAGGAAGGAAATATTTAAAAAGACCAGAGAGGAAATAAATAAAATAGGAACTAAAATACAATAGAAAAGATCAATGAAACAAAGAGCTGGTTTTCTGAAAAGATAACCACATAGATAAACTGTTCAGCCAAACTCATCAAGAAGAAAGCAGAGAGGACCCAAAAAAACAAAATAAGAAATAAAAGAGGAAAAATAACATCTAATACCATAGACACAAAAAAATCATAAACAAATACTATGAACAACAAATTGAGCAACACAGAATAAATGGACACATTACTAGAAATATACAACTTTCCAAAATTGAATCAGGAAGAAATATAATCTAAACAGACCAATCACTAGTAGTGAAATTGAATCTGTAATTTAAACAACTCCCAGCAAACAAAAGTCAAGGACCAGACAGCTTCACAGGGGAACTGTATCAAATATATAAAAAAAATCTACTATCCATCCTTCTTAAACTAGTCCAAAAGATTAAATAGGATGGAATATTCTCAAATTTATTCTACAACTCCACCATTACCCTGATTCCAAAATCAGACAAAGATACAACAAAAAAAATTACAGGCCAACATTTCTGATGAAAATAGATACAAAAATCTCAATATTAGCAAACTGAATCCAACAGTGTATAAAAGGATGACAGACTGTGATCAAGTGGGATTTATTAATGGAATGAAAGGATGGTATGACATTGCAAAATCAATCAGTGTGATATAACACATTAACAAAGGAAAGGATAAAAATGACATGATTGAAAAAAATATGAAAATGAATATACATATGTATGTGCATGACTGGGATATTGTGCTGTACACCAGAAATTAACACATTGTAATTGACTGTACTTCAATAAAAAATAAAATGAAATAAAACGGCATCCTCATCAAAAAAAATTGACATGATCATCTCAATAGAAACAGCAGAAGCATTTGACAAAATTCAACATCCATTCATGATATAAACTTTCATCAAAGAGAAGACATATCTTCACATAATAAAGGCTATTTATGACAAACCCACAACTGCATTATACTCAACTGTGAAAACCTGAAAGCCTTTCCACTAAAATCAGAAAAAAAGATATGCCCACTCTCACCATTTCCACTGAACATATTATTGGACATCCTAACCATGGCAATCAGACAAAAAAGGAAATAAAGACATCCAAATTGGAAGGGAAGAATTAAAACTGTGACTATTTGCAGAAGATATAATGCTTTATATAGAAAACCTAGAAATCACCACCAAAAAGCTATTAGAACTAATAAATGAAATCAGTAAATTTGCATGATATAAGATTAATATACATAAACCTGTTGTTTTTCCATATGCTAATAAAGAACTATCAGAAAAAGAAAGCAAAAAAATCTTGTTTAAAATTGTATCAAAAAGGATAAAACAACTAGGAATAAACTTAACCAAAGAGGTAAAAGACTTATACTCTTCCAGCTATAAAGACATTGATGAGAAAATTGAAGGTGATACAAAGAAATGAAAAGATAATCTGTGTCCCTGGATTAGAAGAATTAATACTGCTAAAATTTCCATGCTATTCAAAGTATTTTACAGATTTAATGCAGTTCCCATCAAAATACCTCTGATATTTTTCACGGGGCTAGGCCAAATACTCCTAAAATTTATATGGATCCACAAAAGATGTTGAACAGCCAAATCAATACTGAGAAAAGAGAACAAATCTGGGGGTATCAAACTCTCTCACTTTGGATTGTATTTCAAAGCTACAGTCACCAAAACAGCAAGGTATTGGTACAAAAACAGGCCTATAGGTCAAAGAAACAGAACAGAAAGCCCAGGAATAAACCATGAACTTATGATCAGTTTGTCTCCAACAATGGAGGCAAGAATATACAATGAAGAAAAGAGAGTCTAATCAATAAGTTGTGCTGGGAAAACTGGACAGCTATATGTAAAACAATTAAGTTAGAACAGTTCCTCACATCATATACAAAAATATACTCAAGATAAATTAAAGACATAAATGTAAGACTATTAAACTATTTAAAAAAAACTTGTAGAAGAGAACATAAGCAAAACACTCTTTGACATAAATCGTAGCTATATACAAATTTTTTGGATCTGTTTCCTAAGACAAAAGAAATAAAACTAAAAATAAACAAATGGGGCCTAATCAAACTTAAAAGCTTTGGCACAGCAAAGGAAACCATCAAAAGAATGAAGAGACAACCTACAGAATAGTAGGAAACATGTGCTAACAATATGACCATTAAGGGGTTAAAAATCCAAAATATATTTGTATTTCATAAAATTCAACATCAAAAAGCAAACAACCTGGGTAAAAAATGGGCAGAAGTATGGAATAGAAATTTTTCCAAAAGAAGATATATAGAAGGTATAACAGGTAAATGAAAAGATGCTCAATATCACTAATTATCAGAGAAATGCAAATCAAAATCACAATGAGATATCACTTCACACCTGTCAAAATGGCTATCATCAAAAAGAACACAAATAGCATACTGAGGAGGATGTGGAGAAAAGGGAACGCTAGTACACAGTTGGTGGGATTGTAAATTGGTGTAGCTGCTGTTGAAAACAGTATAGAGATTGCTCAAGAAACAAAAACTAAAATTACCACATAATCCAGCAATTCTACTTCTCCATATATATCCCAAGAGAAGAAAAACATTAATTCAAAAAGATACATACACTCCAATATCCATAGCAGCATTATTTACAATAGCCAAGATATGAAGCAACCTAAGTGTCGATCAACAGGTGAATGGATAAATAAGATGTGGTGTGCGTGTATATATATATACACACACACACAATGGACTACTGTTCAGTCATATAAAAGATGAAATTTTATCATTTGCAGCAACATAGAAAGATTTGGAAGGTATTATGTTTAGTGAAATAAATCATAAAGAGAAAGACTAATACTGTATGTTATCACTTATATGTGGAAGCTAAAAAAATAAACTTGTAAATATATTTTAAAAAAACTAGACTCACAAATATAGACAATAAACTATTGGTTACCAGTAGTGAGAGGAGCGGGGAGGGGCAAGAAAAGGGTGGGGGATTAAGAGGTACAAACTACTATGTATAAAATAAATAAGCTACAATGATGTATTCTACAGCACAAAAAATATAGCCAATATTTTATAATAAGTATAATTGGAGTATAATCTTAAAAGAAATTTGAATCATTATGTTGTACACTTGAAACACATATATTGTAAACCAACTATAGCTCAATATAAAAGTGTGAAAAATTGCAACTGTTTATAGAGTTGTTTTAAATTATCTACTATGTTTGAATTAATATTTACTTTTATTTTTGAATGTGTGAATTGAAATATTTGGTGATTTCAAAAGCAATACAGTTAATTAAACAGGTTTTCAAAAGCATCTAGATTAGTCTTCCTTTTGCTGTATTGCTGCTTACTACATTCTAAACTGTTAAACTGTCTCACATGTCAGTTAAACAAACATTTGAAAATAACAAAGGACATGTAATCAAATACTATCTTAGGTACATTATTAAGCAAATCTAAGACATTTTGAGGGACCCTAGCCTGGTAAAGGGTGATAAGATAAAAAAAAGAAAAAAAAGGAAGGACTTTCTAATTAATTTATATACAATACCTGCCAAAGAAATTAGAAGGAAAATTAAATGTAATTCTCTCTTATGAACATATGCAGAAATCCGAAATATATGAGCAAACCAAATCCACTGATATGTAATCTTGTGTTCATGATCATGTGCAGTTTGTACCAGAAATAAAAGGTTGGTTTGACATTACAAAACTAACTCATTATATTAACAATATAGGAAAAAGAAGTTTGAGCATCTCAGTAGATGAAGAAAATTCAAGTGATAAAATTCAATATCCAATTATGAGCAAAATTCTTAACAACTAGAATTTGAATGGCATGAAGCTAGAACACTCCCTTACACCATACACAAAAATAAACTCAAAATGGATCAAAGACTTAAACATAAGACAAGATACAATAAACCTCCTAGAAGAAAATATAGGCAAAACATTATCTGACACACATCTCAAAAATGTTATCCTATGGCAGTCTACCCAAGCAATAGAAATAAAAGCAAGAATAAACAAATGGGACCTAATGAAACTTACAAGCTTATGCACAGCAAAGGAAACCAGAAGTAAAACAAAAAGACAACCTATGGAATGGGAGAAAATTTTTGCAAATGAAACCAACAAAGGCTTGATCTCCAGAATATATAAGCAACTCATACGACTTAATAAGAAAAAAAACAAACAACCCAATCCAAAAATGGCAGAAGACCTAAACAAGCAATTCTCCGAGGAAGACATACAAGTGATCAATAGGCACATGTAAAAATGCTCAGTATCACTCATTATCAGAGAAATGAAAATCAAAACTACAATGAGGTATCACCTCATACCAGTCAGAATGGCCATCATTCAAAAGTCCACAAATGACAAATGCTGGAGAGGCTGTGGAGAAAGGGGAACCCTCCTACACTGCTGGTGGGAATGCAGTTTGGTGCAGCCACTGTGGAAAACCGTATGGAGATTCCTCAAAAGACTAGGAACAGACTTACCATATGACCCAGGAATCCCGCTCCTGGGCATATATCCAGAAGGAACCCTACTTCAAAAAGACACCTGCACCCCAATGTTCATAGCAGCACTATTTACAATAGCCAAGACATGGAAATAGCCTAAATGTCCGTCAACAGATGACTGGATAAAGAAGAGGTGGTATATTTATACAATGGAATACTATTCAGCCATAAAAACTGAGAACATAACACCATTTGCAGCAACATGGATGTTCCTGGAGAATGTCATTCTAAGTGAAGTAAGCCAGAAAGAGAAAGAAAAATACCATATGAGATCGCTCATATATGGAATCTAAAAAAAAAAAAAAAAAAAAAAGAACATAAATACAAAACAGAAACAGACTCATAGATATAGAATAGAACCTTGTGGTAGACAAGGGGGCGGAGGGTGGGAAGGGACAGACTGGGATTTCAAAATGTAGAATAGATAAACAAGATTATACTGTATAGCACAGGGAAATATATACAAGATCTTGTGGTAGCTCACAGCGAAAAAAAAAGTGACAATAAATACGCGTATGTTCATGTATAACTGAAAAATTGTGCTCTACACTGGAATTTGACACAACATTGTAAAATAACTATAACTCAATTTAAAAATGTTAAAAAAGGAAAATATATTAATTTATATTTGATTATTTTAGGCTCTTTACAAACTGCAACCCACCTGTCCAACATTTTGTTTCTTTTCCACTCTCCTTTTCCTCTAGTTTTAATTGCTCCTTCTTCTGTTCTCTCTTATCTGACCCTCTATTAAAGTATATGTTTTATTCTGTCTAAAAAAAAGAATTTGAATGGCAACTCATTAATATGTAAAAGAATTTCTCAGGAAAACCTAGATCTTTTTAATGATGAAATAGTCAAAGTTTGCCTCAGATTTGTACGAGGCAAAAATGCCAACTCTAACTCCTTCTATTTGACACTGGACTGCAGGTCCTGTGTAGTAGTACAAGAAAGCAAAATAAAAGTAAAGCCTTTTTTAAAAAGATATATTTGAGATTTAATATAAATAAAAATCTTATATATAAAGTATTTTGAATAAAAATAAGAATAAAATATAAAAGATGGTTATTATATGTTATTCACAGATGCCATGGCTGAGTATGTAAAAATTGAAAACAATATGCAGAACAGTCATTAGAATTGTTAGAAAATTCATTAGAATCAATAAATGAACTAAGAATGCTAGTTACGGGTTCAATATATTAAAGTCAATTGTATTTCATACCTTGGAAACAAACATTTAAGAAAATAAAATAAATAGAATGGTATAACATATTCATGGGTTATAGGAATACATATTGTAATGATGTCAGCTCTCTTAAACTGATCAATCATTTCAACGCAATCCCAACAAAAAGCTTATCAGGTTTTTTGAGAAAATTTGCCAGATGATTTTCAAATCTATGTGAAAAAATAATTGACCAGAAATAACAAAGTTGAAACATGAACTAACAGATACCAAGACTGATTATATACTACAGTAAGAAAGTGTGAGATTGATGTAAAAATAAATAGATCATTTTAACAGAACAAAGTTCAGAAAGAGAAAACACATGTATGAACACTTGATTTGTTTCAAAGATGGCTCTGCAGAATAGTGATTAAAGTACTGTATTTTAAATAAATATGAATTGAGCTAACACCAACACAATACACAAACAAATCAATCTCAGTAACACTGTGTATATGTAGCAAAGTTAAAACATGATGAAATGCTGACTATAAAAGGAAAATTTGACTAGTTTAGACCATGTTGATGTTACAATTTCTGTTTAAAAAAAGACAAAAAAATTGAAGAGCAGGAGCGTTGTAAACAATGTCATAAACAAAGAACATATTTAGCATATGCAAAGAATACAAACATATCTGTAAGATAAACAACTCAAATCTTAAAAACTAATCAAAAGACATGAGGAGGCACTCTACAAAAGTAAATAGCTAAATGATAATAAACATAGAAATATGTGTAATTTAATTGATATTTAGAAAGATGCAAATTAAATCCACAGTGAAGTACCAATAAAAACTATTAAAATGGCTAAAAATAAAAATGCAGGTAGTATTACTGCAGTAAACAGTGTTTTCATGTCTTTTGATATACTTACATGTATATGCATTTTTTTTAGGCATATACCTCGAGGTTGAATTCTGAGTCATAGAGTGAGTATATACTCAGCTGTAGTAGATATGATTAGTTTCAGAAGTTTTTGAACCAATTTACATTTCTGCCAGCAGTGCATAAGAATTCCAGTTGCAACACAAACTTGCCAATACTATGTATTTCCATTTTTTATTTTAATAAGTTCTAATATTAATGTAGTCCATTTTATCATTTTCCCTTTATAATACATTTCTTTTATGTCCTGTTTTCATTTGTTCACATTTTTGTTAGATTTATTCCCAAATATTTGAAGTTTTTAAAAGCATTGCAAATAATGTGCTTTTTAAATTTTTATTTCACTTTTGTTAACAGTATGTAGAAATGCAATTAATTTTTTTTTTTTGTATATTGGCTCATATCCAACCATGATCATCGGTTTTTGGGAAATAGACTTTTCTTTTCTCTTTCCATTTATTTTGATTATTAATATATTCATGTGTACTATCTCTTCTTGGACTATTTTAATTCTCAATAGTTTCCACAAAACCTAAAACTTTGCTTAGATTATGAAATTTATTAGCATAAATTGCACACAGTATAGTTTTTAATTTTTTTGCTAATTCTTAATAGGGTTTTATTTTTTAGATGGCTTATTTTTATTTATTTATTTTTCATATCAATCAAATTCACCAGTAGTTTGTCTATTTATTGTCCTTTTTGAAGAAGTAAATTTTGTTTTCTTTCATCAACTCTGCATTTTTCATATTTTTCCATACAGTTAGTAATTTTTTCTACTTTTTTGAAGTTTTTGTCTCTTTTTTGGTTTATTTACTAACTTCTTTATATACTGGCCTAGTTATTTTCCTCAGAATACTTCTTTGGCTATAAACTCAGACTCGCTATTTAGTTCACTTGTTGATATTCAAATAGATCTTAATTGTTGAAAAAATATTTCTGGTAGGATTTGGGGATTGTAAAATGGTGAAAATTAATTGTATGATGTCCATTAATTCATTTTCCTTTGAGATTAATCTTTTAAGATTTTTCTCTATCTCTGGAAGCTTTAAGAATTTCTCTTCATCTTTGTTGGTTTGAAATGGTCCACTTAGAATGGTTCTATTTTTTAAAATTTATACTGCTGCATATTTTTTGCTTTATCCTGCTCAACATTTTCTTTCTGAATACTTTATTTCAATGATATTTTATTCTAACATTTATCACTATTGCTGTACTGTTCTTATGTTTTTGAAATTCTTTCAAATGACAGAACTTTTAAGTTTATCTTACAAAGCTTTTGAATCTCATTTACCAACAAACCAATTCAATTCTTAGCTGTCTATTCCATTAAACCCATCTAATAACTTTAATTTTTAATATTTAGTTTATTTTCAATATATTATCTTTATGGATGAAACATCCAAATTTCTCTTAGGATATTCAATATATTTATTTTTAACATGGCTCTTATTATTGTTTCCTTAGATGTTTGATTTTGGATGATTCAATATCGGGAGTCTCTTTTATATGAAATGGGTTTTACTAAAATATTTGGAGAGTCTTGATTGTCTGTAAATTTTTGTACTTGGTAATTCTTTTTTGTCTGTATGTTGATGTTGATTATCATTTCTATATGGCAGTCTACTTTCAGTAATTTCACAGATAATGACTTAAATTTTGATAGGATATTCTAGTAGTTTATTTTATGAGAGTATGCATTCTGACCTTGTGAGTCAATTGCCATGTGGAGTACTGCCATGTATTTCTGTTTCAAGTATCCGTACTCACTCTTTTAGTCATGAACACACACACACACACACACACACACACACACACACACACACACACACACACACACACACACACACACGAGTCTTAGTCTGCTCAAGGTGCCATAACCAAATACCATAGTTTTGGCGGTTTAAACAACAGAAAAGCATTTTCTCACACTTTTTAAGACTGGAAATCCAAGTCCAAGGGTGTCAGCATGGTTGATTTCTGGTGAGTCTCTCTTCCTGGCTTCCACACGGCCACCTTTTCACTATGACCTCATGTGGCCTTTCTTCAATGTATGCATGTGCAGAATGACATAGGTCTTTTTCTTCTTCTTCTTATAAGGCCACAGATCCTATTCGATTAGGACCCTATTTTTATGGCTCCACTTAATTTTGATTATCTCTGAATTCTTGTCTCCAAATACAGTCACAACGAGGGTTAGGACTTCAACATATGAATATTTTTGAGACACAATACAATTTGGTCCTTGGCATACACATACACATATTCTACTATTTTTTTCTAAGAATAAACATGGATGGGAGTGTTAAAAAACAATATTCAGCTGAGTAAATTTTTAAAAATCTTTTTGGCTTTATTCAGTGATTCATGAATTGAGCAGCATCCCATCTAGCAAATAGAACAAGCTCCATGGAACTGTGCAAAATGAAAGAATTCTCTAAGCAAAAGGGATAGACGAGAAAGTTATACTAGCAAAAAGCAGATTGTTTGTGGCAAGATTACGTTTCTTTAGGGATGTGAGGGATATATCAGGCAAATTACCTCACTAGTGTTGACCAAGTAATTCCAGATTGGTTTAAGATTCCATCCCTGAGGGAGACTGAAACTAATCAAATTAGGGATTACATCTCAGTTTGGTAACATGGGGCTTAGCATAAGGGACTCCTTTTTGGGCCTCTTGTCTTGCATTCAACAATTTTCCCCTTTTGATCAGACTTGCAGCCTAACTGAGAGACGTGATAAAAATTTAAGATATTAGCACCACTGTCAGCTACCACTCTGAGGTTCTTGCAGCTTTTACTAATCCTCTGTGTGATATTCACAGGTCATAATGTCTTTTTTGCTGAATATATATGGTATTTACATGTTACAACTCCAGGTTCATATTTTAAAATCATTCATCCTCTTCATTACTTTTCTGACATTTCAATTTTAGGGATACCATTTACTTGGTGGTTAGTGGCTGCAAATGCATTTAAAGCTTTTGAGAGAATACAGTGCAAAAGGGAGATTATTATGATTATTATACGCAGAATTATTCCCAATACCTGGAGTGCATTTCAGAGTCATGTTCCCTAATACTCAATCCAATTAAAAATAAGTCAAAAAAAAGGACTCCAGTGAAGGAGTCACTTTCTTAAGGCAAGTGGCTTGTTCAGTGATCTTATATGGCTGAGTTCCAAATTCCCCAGAAATGTTAAGACAGGTGTAACAAGTGGTGTTGGCCACAACACAGACACCTCCTTGCTCAGCTAAAAGATAATCAAGGGCTCTCCTATAATCCGGAGCAACATTTGTGAGAGAGTCTTAGGATTTATACTGGGCAGCTATTGCTTTAGTAGCAGATTCTGCAATATCTGTAAGAGTTAAGGAAAGATTTCTTACTGTAGCCTCATTTGTACTTGCTTCTAACCAGGGAAGTAGGAGCCTACCAAAGGAAGCAAAACCTAAATTATAAATGTCTCCTTGTAGGTCCTTCCTAACTCAGTGATGAAAATTCAGGGTAGTGGACCAGTGAGGTCTCTCAGTTTGTAAACGTTTAGGGGCACATTTAACTAACCTAAGGGACATTGCCCAGTTTTATACACCAGCCATCAATGCATTCATAGGCCCAAAGAGAATGATAACCACCACATAAAAAGAGAAATCCTGTTGGAGTACAAACTACTCCCACCAAGGTGGCACGTTAATGGATTCATTCACAGGGATTGTGGCATTTGTCCATTCAAGCCAGGGATCAGTTAGGTTTTCAGTGCATTCAGGAAGTAAATCTCCTAGCCTTAAACAAAAAGTTGTTCTAAACTCCTTGCAAAGATAGGTAATACTGGGGAGATCTATCTGTAATTGGCGGATGACCTGATTTAAATAATCATAAGGCCATGGGAAAACAAACCTACTATGATTTGCATAGGTAATTGTGTCTAGTTGGGCAACTTCAGTCGTAATTGGAGAAAGTTAAAAAAATAGGCACTGGATGTCCTGGGTGTAAAAGTCACTCTGTAAAGGACTTTTAAGGGGAGGGGTGTCAATTGTAGTGTATGTTGACATTGGGAATAAAAGAAAAACTGGTCACATGGAGACCGAGGGAATAGTTCTCTGGAATCATGGACAGATTAGAGTTTTTGATGACAAATCTTGCAATTTTAAAGATTATTCCCTTAGCAATGACCTGGAAGGTTATCTTACCGAGCTAATGCCAGAGTAAAGGAAAGAAAGAGAAGAAAGTGTTTCATCTTTAGCTAAAATATGAGTTTTGATCTGACATCTTGGGTGGAAGCAATCTACCTCGATGTCAGCTACTTTTCTTTGTAGTCATTTTGATTTGGAGGTCTCCAGCATTTTTAAAGAACCAGATGTCTGGTGTCACCTTCTTAAGCTGTGAAATGTGTACCTAAGATTAGACACCTTCTCATTTTGTAGCAGTATCAGTGGTAAGGAGCATTTGATAAGGTCCTTTCCATGAGTCTCACTTTTGTAAACACATCAGAGTAACACAATAACTGTAAATGACCCAAGACTTAAAAATGCCCATTGGTCTGATGGCAGCTCATTTGATAAGAAAATTTAGTTATTTCTGTGATACACAACATTTAAGATAATTATACCACAATAAAGTTGTTTAAAAATTATACTACAATAAAGATGATTTTTTAAAGATAATAAGTGGAATTATGATTGATAACATTATACGAGGACATGTCAGATTTCTGTGAATTTCATACAATTTCTGGAACACTTATAGCATATATAAATATAACATAAAGAAGTCTTAGTATTACTACTTACTTACTAATGCCTCCCATGTAATTTAACATATCAAATAAACCTAATTAGTTAAACATCTCTCTCATTACAAAGATATAAATCATTTGAGATGTTTAAGGGGCCCTCTGAAAAAAATCCTAGTTATCTCCAGGTCAGAAAGATTTCATTTAGAAGTTTATCTGGGGGAAGATTATTAAAAATGCCAAAAAATTTTAAAACACTTGGTCAAATAGCATCACAGGTTACTGTGAAACAATACTTATTTATCCACTTAACTATAGTAACAATTAAAGATGTCACAGGCAAATACTAAAAGTTAACTAGTTGTAAAAAAATATTAAAAATCTTACCTTTTTTAATAAAGAGGATTCTGCTTCCTTAAGTAATCAAAATCTTGATGGAAACAATATGAAACACAGGAAATTATTTTAATAAAACACAGAATCTTTGTTTTTTAGGCAGATTTGTTAAAAGCTAAAGAAAACCTTTTGCTCACAGTCTTATTAAGAGCAGAACAATAATCTAGTAAAACATGTCATTTCAGTACATAAAACAAAATTAAGCTTTAGTTTTACATAAGCACGCTATTTATATTAAAGCCTATTTTACTTTTTAATTTTTATTTTATTTTTTATTGATTTATAACCATTTTACAATGTTGTGTCAAATTCCAGTGTAGAGCACAATTTTTCAGTTCTACATGAACATAAATATATTCATTGTCACATTTTTTTCTCTGTGAGCTACCATAAGATCTTGTGTATATTTCCCTGTGCTATAAAGTATAATCTTGTTTATCTATTCTACAATTTTGAAAACCCAGTCTATCCGTTCCCACCCTCCACCCCCTTGGCAACCACAAGTTTGTATTCTATGTCTATGAGTCTATTTCTGTTTTGTATTTATGCTTTGTTTGTGTTTTTTGTTTTTTTGTTAGATTCCACATATGAGCGATCTCATATGGTATTTTTCTTTCTCTTTCTGGCTTACTTCACTTAGAATGACATTCTCCAGGAACATCCATGTTGCTGCAAATGGTGTTATGTTCTCAGTTTTTATGGCTGAATAGTATTCCATTGTATAAATATACCACCTCTTCTTTATCCAGTCATCTTTTGACGGACATTTAGGCTATTTCCATGTCTTGGCTATTGTAAATAGTGCTGCTATGAACATTGGGGTGCAGGTGTCTTTTTGAAGTAGGGTTCCTTCTGGATATATGCCCAGGAGCGGGATTCCTGGGTCATATGGTAAGTCTGTTCCTAGTCTTTTGAGGAATCTCCATACGGTTTTCCACAGTGGCTGCACCAAACTGCATTCCCACCAGCAGTGTAGGAGGGTTCCCATTTGTCCACAGCCTCTCCAGCATTTGTCATTTGTGGATTTTTGAATGATGGCCACTCTGACTGGTGTGAGGTGATACCTCATTGTAGTTTTGATTTGCATTTCTCTGATAATAAGTGATATTGAGCAATTTTTTATGTGCCTATTGATCACTTGTGTGTCTTCCTCGGAGAATTGCTTGTTTAGGTCTTTTGCCCTTTTTTGGATTGGGTTGTTTGGTTGTTTCTTATTAAGTCATAGGATCTGCTTAGATATTCTGGAGATCAAGTCTTTGTTGGTTTCATTTGCAAAAAATCTTCTCCATTCCATAGGTTGTCTTTTTGTTTTACTTCTGGTTTCCTTTGCTGTGCATAAGCTTGTAAGTTTCATTAGGTCCCATTTGTTTATTCTTACTTTTATTTCTATTGCTTGAGTAGACTGTTCAAGAAAATTTTTGAGATGTATGTCAGATAATGTTTTGGCTATATTTTCTTCTAGGAGTTTTATTGTATCTTGTCTTATGTTTAAGTCTTTGATCCATTTTGAGTTTATTTTTGTGTATGGTGTAAGGGAGTGTACTAGCTTCATTGCTTTACATGCTGCTGTCCAGTTTTCCCAACACCACTTGCTGAAGAGACTGTCTGTATTCCATTGTATATTCTTGCCTCCCTTGTCAAAGATGAGTTGACCAAAAGTTTGTGGGTTCATTTATGGGCTCTCTATTCTGTTCCATTGGTCCATATGTCTGTTTTTGTACCAATACCATGCTGTCTTGATGACTATAGCTCTATAGTATTGTCTGAAGTCTGGGAGAGTTATTCCTCCAGCCTCTTTCTTTCTCTTCAGTAAAGCTTTGGCAATTCTAGGTCTTTGATGGCTCCATATACATTTTATTATGAGTTGTTCTAGTTCTGTGAAATATGTCCTGGGTAAGTTGATAGCAATTGCATTCAACTTGTAGATTGCCTTGGGCAGTGTGACCATTTTAACAATATTGATTCTTCCAATCCAAGAGCATGGGATATCTTTCCATTTTTTAAAGTCTTCTTTAATTTCCTTCATTAATGGTTTATAATTTTCTGTGTATAATTCCTTCACCTCCTTGGTTAGATTTATTCCTAGGTATTTTATTACTTTGGGTGCTATTTTAAAGGGGATTGTTTCTTTACTTTCTTTTTCTGTTGATTCATCATTAGTGTACAGAAATGCAACTGATTTCTGAACGTTAATCTTGTAACCTGCTACCTTGCTGAATTCTTCCATCAGCTCTAGTAGTTTTTGTGTGGACCTTTTAGGGTTTCCTATGTATAGTAACATGTCATCTACTTATAGTGACACTTTTACCTCTTCTGTCCAATTTGGATCCCTTTTATTTCTCTCTCTTGCCTGATTGCTGTGGCTAGGACTTCCAAGACTATGTTGAATAGGAGTGGTGATAGTGGGCAGCCTTGTCTTGTCCCAGATTTTAGTGGGAAGCTTTTGAATTTTTCACCATTGAGTATTATGCTGGCTGTAGGTTTGTCATATACAGCTTTTATGATGTTATGTTCCCTCTATACCCACTTTAGTGAGAATTTTGATCATAAATGACTATTGAATTTTATCAAATGCTTTTTCTGTACCTATTGAGATGATCATGTGGCTTTTGTGCTTTCTCTTGTTGATGTGATGTATTATATTGATTGATTTGCGTATATTGAACCAACCTTGTGTCCGTGGGATGAACCCCACTTGGTCATGATGTATAATCTTTTTTATGTGTTGTTGGATTCTATTTACTAATATTTAGTGAGGATTTTGGCATCTATGTTCATCAATGATATTGGCCTATAATTCTCTTTTTTGGTAGTGTCTTTGCCTGGTTTTGGTATCAGGTTGATGGTGGATTCATAGAATGAATTTGGAAGTATTCTCTCCTTTTCAATCTTCTGGAAGAGTTTGAGAAGGACTGGTATGAGTTCTTCTTTGTATGTTTGGTAGACTTCCCCAGTGAAGCCATCCAGTCCTGGACTTTTATTTGTTGGGGGGGGGGGTTATTGCTATTTCAATTTCATTTCTAGTGATCGTTTTGTTCAAGTGGTGAGTTTATTCTTGATTCAGTCTTGGTGGACTGTATGTTTCCAGAAACTGTCCATCTCCTCTAGGTTATCCAGTTTGATTCCATATAGTTTTTGATACTATTCTCGTATGATATTCTGTATTTCTATTTTATTTGTTGTAATTTCTCCATTTTCCTTTCTTATTTTGCTAATTTGTGCTCTCTCTTTTTTCTTCTTTGTGAGTTTGGCCAGAGGTTTGTCGATTTTATTTACTTTTTCAAAAAGCCAGCTTTTGGTTTGATTGATTTTTTTCCATGGTTTTTCTAAATCTCTATTTTATTTATTTCCTCCATGATCTTTATAATTTCCTTCCTTCTGCTGCCTTTTGGATTTTTTTTGTTCTGTTTTGTTTTGGTTTGGTTTGGTTTTTTTGCTCTCCTTTTTCTAGTTCTTTAGTCGGTGGATTAAACTGTTTATTTGAGATTGTTCTTCATTTTTGAGGAAGGTCTGTATTGCTATAAACTTCCCTCTTAGCACTGCCTTTGCTGTGTCCCGTAAATTTTGTGTAGTTGTGCTTTCATTTTCATTTGTCTCAAGGTATTTTTGAATTTCAGCTTTGATTTCCTCATTGACCCATTGGTTTTTTAATAGCGTATTGTTTAATCTCCATGCTTTCCATTTGTTCTCCTTTGTGTCTCTGTTATTGAATTCTCCTTTCATGGCATTGTGGTCAGTAAAGATGTTTGAGATAATTTCTATCTTTGTAAAATTGTTGTGGTTTCTTTTGTGCCCAAGTACGTTATCAATCCTAGAAAGTGTTCCATGTGCACATGAAGAGAATGTATATCCTATTTTGGAGGGGTCTAATGATCTGAAATTATCCACCAAATGCAATTTTTCTGCTGTATCATTTAATTTCTCTGTTGCCTTGTTTATTTTCTGTCTGGAAGATCTGTCTAGTGATGTTAAGCAGTGTTAAAATCTCCAACTATGATTGTATTCCCATCAATATCCCCTTTTATCTCTGTTAGTAATTGTTTTATGTATTTAGGTGCTACTATATTGGGAGCATATATATTAACGAGTGTAATATCCTCATCTTGTATCACTCCTTGAATCATTATAAAATGTCCTTTATCTGTATGGCCTTTGTTTTAAAGTCTATTTTGTCTGAAATCAGTACTGCTACACCTGATTTTTGGCTTTTCCATTTGCATGGAATATCCTTTTCCATCCTTTCACTCTCAACCTCTTTGTGTCCTTCTCCCTAAAGTGGGTCTCTTGTATGCAGCATATTGAAGATATGCACTCTACATCTTTTGATTGGAGTATTGAATCCATTAACATTTACAATGATTAATGATAGATGTGTGTTTATTGCCATTTTGAACTTATCTTTACAGTTGACTTGGCATTTCCTGTTTGTTCCTTTCTTCTTCCTGTTGTGGTTTGGTAATCTTCCTTCGAATTATTATGGATTTCATTTAGTTTTTGTGACTCCCTTATAAGTTTTTGGCTTGTGGTTACCCTTTTCTGTAAGTCTATTAGCCCATTACTCTATCTTGAACCCATCCTACCAAAAACAAAAAATTTAAAAAAGAAAGAAAAATACTCTATATTTTCTTGATTCCCTCTCCCACTCTTAATGATTTAGATGTCTTCTTTTACAATTTCATGTTTATTTTATTTGTAATTCATGAGTTATCACCTTTCCAGTTATGTTTTTCTCATTTCTGCAGCATCCTGCTACTTTTCTATTTAGAGTAGACCTTTCAATATTTCTTTTAGCATGAGTTTATTGTTGTTAAACTCTTCTAGTTTTTGCTTGTCTGTGAAATTCTTTATGTCTCCTTCTATCCTAAAGGATAGCCTTGCTGGATAAAGTATCCTAGGCTGCATCTTTTTTTCATTCGATACTTTGAATATATCTTGCCACTCCCTTCTGGCCTGTAGTGTTTGTGTAGAGAAATCAGGTGAAAGCCTTATGGGGGTTCCCTTGTAACTCACTCTTTGTTTTTCTCTTCCTGTCTTTAGGATCATTTCTTTATCCTTGACTCTGGTCATCTTGATTATGATATGTCTTGGTGTGGGTCTGTTTGGGTTCTTCCTGTTTGGGACCCTCTGAACTTCCTGTACTTGGATATTTGATTCCTTCTTTAGGTTTGGGAAGTTTTCAGTCATGATTTCCTCAAATACCTTTTCAATCCCCTTTGGTCTTTCTTTCCCCTCTGGAACTCGTTATGCATAGATTGGCACACTTCATATTATCCCATAGGTCCCTTATATTGTTTTCATTGTTTTTTATTTGTTTGTCTCTTAGCTGTTCTGATTGGGTTCTGTCTCTTGTCCTATCTTCTAGGTCACTTATTCATTCCTCTGCATTATCTAGCCTGCTTTGCACAGCCTTTAGGTCAGCTCTCATCTCAGCAAATGAGTTTACTAATTTGACTTGGTTCTTCTTTATAGCTTCTATTTCATTTTTGACATATTTTATATCCCTAAACACTATCTCTTTTAGTTCCTTCAATACTTTGATCACTCCTTTTTTGAAATCTTGATCTAGTAGGCTATTGATGTCTATTTCATTGATCGTTCTTTCAAGGGATTTCTCTTGTTCTTTTAATTGGGGATGGTTTCTCTGCTTTTTCATGTTGCTCATTTCTCTCTGGCACTGTGGCTTATGGAGTATCAGTTATCTATTGTGGTCCTTAAAGGAGTTTATTTATTTATCTATCTAATGCCTATATAGGAATAAAACTTAAAAAATAGAAAAAGGAGAGAGAGGAAGAGAATTTTAAAAGAAAGGAGAAAAAAAGGTTTGAAAACAGTGTATAATCAATTATAGAAGCACAATTTGAATCAGACTAGCATTCAAGTTGAGACGTCTTTTTTAAAAACCCTTAAAAAAAAAGGAAAAAATATCCAAAAGTGATATTTGAAACCTACTTATAATCAATAACAGGAGTTAAAAACCAAAGGAAATGAAAATGAAATCAGGTGGATTTTTAAAAATAATAATAATATAACTACTTTAAAAGAAAAATTTTTAAAGGAATTAAAAGTAGAAGCATATACAATTGTTTAGAAAGTAGAAAAGGTAAAAGGTAATAGAAAATAGAACAGATAAAAAATAGATAAAGAGAGAATTTTAAGAGAAGGGAAGAAAAAAGCTTTGAAAACAGTGTATAGTCAATCATAGAAGAGCAATTTGAATCAGACTAGCATTCGAGTTGAGACATCTTTTTAAAAACCCTTAAAAAAAGGAAAAAAGATCAAAAAATGATATTTGAACCCTATTTATAATTAATAACAGGGGATCAAACCCAAAAGAAGTGAAAATGTAATCAGGTGGATTTTTTTAATATAATTACTTTTAGAGAAAAATTTAAAAGGACTTAAAACTGGAAGCATATACAATTGTTTAGAAAGTAGAAATTTAAAAAGTAATAAAAAAAGAACAGATTAAAAAAAGATATGATAAAGAGAGAATTTTGAAAAGGGGGAGGAAAAAAAGGTTTGAAAACAGTGTATAATGAATAATTGAAGAGTAAGTTGAAGCAGAATAGCAATCGGGTTGAGATGTCTCTTAAAAAGCTTTAAAATAGGAGAAAGGAGAAAAAAATATATCTTAAACCTGTATATATCAATTAGAGGATATCAAAACCAAGAGAGATAAAAATGACATGACGTTGATGTTTTAAAATAATAATAATATTATTTTAAAAGAAAAATTTTAAAGGGATTAAAACTGGGAGGATATATAATTGTTTAAAAATTAAAAATTGAAAAGGTAATAGAAAATACAACAGGTAAAAACAGATTAAAAAAAGGGGGGGGTGTTCTGGAGAGTGAAGTCTTTCTGTCTTCGCCCTGTTTCGTAAGCTCAGCTTGCTGTTTCCAGAGGCCCTCCGTTGGCGCCCTCATCTGTGCTGCTCCCAGCGCCTGTCAGCAAGCAGATCGTGCCCCCTCCCTGTACAGCATTCTTGCGGGAAAGGCGGTGGGCCACGCGCTGTCCTCCGGTGCCGGTTGCTCCACAGCTTCACGCCGCTGCGCGCTCTGCCCCAGGTCGGCGCTCCGCAGGCGGCCCCAGGAAGACCGCAGAACAGCCCCGCCCCTGCTCCCTGTCCAAACTCAGCTCTTTGTTTGTCCTGGCGGCGCGGACTTTGTGAGGCACCAGGGCGGACATATACTATCTGACTCGGGCTGCAAACAAGTCACTGTCTGGCCTTTGAGGCTGCCGAGGCCCCAGGCGCGGACTCAGGTTTCGCCCGCGCCCCACCTGGGTGCCAAGCGCTGGAGGATATGGCGGCCATGCCTGAGCTCCACCTCTCCTCGCTGAAAACTTTCCGTGGGTTTTCAGAGAAGGGGGTATGTACCCTTCCCCCCAGGGCACATCAGCCACGCTGTTTTATGGAGGGCCCAGGTTGTTCTGCCCTGTGCACCCACTCATCCATGTTGCGCAGCACCCTGCAGTCCCCCTGGGCTGCCTCAGTGCAGCCGTCCCCATCCTCCGCCCAGCTCCGGCAGCCTGTCCTGGCCCCCAGCTCCCGGCTCGGGTCTCGGGCTGGGTGTCGCAGGGACCCTCTGTGCCCGTTTAACTTAGTTTTGTCAGTCAAGGGCTGCTCTGTACAGATCCGAGCCTCAGAGCCTCCCCCTCCATCCCGCTGGCCTCTCCATTGGAGAGGGGAGACCCAGTGCATGAGCCCCAGTCCTCCTTTGCCGCTCCCTCCCTGTGGGACCGGTCCCGCATTGTTTTGCCTTTTCATCTTCCTTTTTTTTCCTTTCTCCTACCAGATTTTCAGCGTCTTTGTCTTTTAAAGAGGACAGTGTTCTGTCAGAGTCCTGCAGGTGCTCTGGTTGCCTGAGTGGGTTCGTGGATGTGAGTCTTGGTGTATCTGTGGGAGAGGGTGAGCTACGTGCATCCTACTACTCAGCCATCTTGGCCTCCAACCCTCACCAATGATATTTATTGCAGCAAACAGTACAGAACAGAAAAGTTTTTCTTGATGAATATGCATGATTTGCACTAAAATGTCTGTCATTTTTTTCTGTATGAGGTCTACTGGTTCTAGAGTCCCTGGCTTGTAATTACAAAGTAAAATCTTCCAATGCCAATACCAAGACCAGACGTTATACTTTTTAAGTGAAACTGTCTTGATTATCAGCAGCCATTTAATAAAGACATTAATTCAAAAGGGAGATTACTTAAAACGTGGGGTAAAAGTTTTACTAAAAGTAATTTGGAAAGTGGTTTAACTCCTTGATGATCACCTGCCCCCAGCACACAGCATTCAAAGCAGACACATTATTTCCCATTGTTGAAGAAAAGAATCACTCTGTGTTCCTTATTGAGTGGCTCCTCTCTCCTATAAACATCATCACCCTGTTTAAAGCTAATATGGAGGAAATGTGGGCAGGAAAGATAGCAGTCTGTCTTGTTATCTTATTTCAAAATACCTGATCCTGGTTTTAGAGAATTTGGGAGCTTTCAAAATCCTTTGAAAGATTGCAGACATATGCCTGTTCAATAGAGACTCCAAGGGACTGGTATCATATATTGTATCTTAGGAAGAGCTGTATTTCCCTCTAAATACTACCTTAGCAGCATACCATAAAGTATAACATGCAGTGTTTTCAGATTAATTCAGTTAAAATATTTTTAGCATTCTCTTTGATTTCTTTATTGACCTCTGAGACTTTAGAAGAGTGTTATTTAGTTTACAAATATTTGGGAATTTTCCAGATATCTTTCTTCTGTTGATTTCTAATAAAAAATAGTTATTTAAGTGACTTGAATCCTTTAAAACTTATTGAGAGTTTCATGACCTATAATGTGGTCAACCTTGGAAAATACTTTTTGTGCACTGGAAGAGAATATGTATACTGCTGCTGTTGGGCATAATGTTATATAAATGGTCACAAGTAGTTTAATATTTATGTTCAAGTCTTCTATATTCTAGCTGATTTTCTGTGAACTTCTTTAATCAATCACAGAGGGAGACTGAAATTTGACTATATTTGTGCATTTGTCTATATCTTCTTGTGTTTCTATCAGTTTATGCCAAGTAATTTAAAGCCTTGTTACTAAGTGGATAAACAATTAGAACTCAGACATCTTCTTGTTGAATTGACTCCTTTACGACTATTAAATTACCTTCTTTGTCTGCAATAAGATTGTTTGTTATGAACTCTGTTTTTCTTGATTTTAATATAGCCACTTCTGCTTTTATTTTGATAGTGTTAACATGGTATATTTATTTCTATCCTCTATTTAACTTAATTTTTCCTGTATTTAAAGTGATTTCATGAAGGTTGTATTTAGTTGCTTTTAAAAATCCAATCTTGTCATTTTTGATCCAATCTGACACTCTCTGCCTTTTATTTAGAGTACTTAGACCATTTACACTTAATGCTAATATTGTTATAACCTGGAGGTTATGCTGGCTTACTAGTGGGCAGAGTCAAGGTTCAGAAAACTCCAATGCTGTTGCCTGTCCACTTCTGGGTGAAGCCAGGTCCTGGGATTAGTGCTAGTCTCCTGGTAGTCAGAATTGTGTTCTGGAGTCTGGTTTCAGAGCCCTGGGGTCCCAGAGCTGGTTTCAGTTGCTAGAGGGGCGGTGGGCAGCTCCTGACACAGTTGGGCATGGGGTCCAAGGTGTCTTAAAGCTTATGTTGTCATACTAGCAGGCAGGGTCAAGTCCCCACAGGTCCCAGGGCAGGGTCTGGCCTGCTAATTGGCAGGCTGGATCCACAGGCTGCTGGATTGTGGTTTTCTTGAGTATGGTGTCTACCCCTGGTGGGTGAGACTGGTCCAGAGGCTAGAGAAGGTTACCTGGAGTGTAGGGCCAGGGAATTCTGGGGCTGATTTCTGCCCACTGGTGGATGTAGCTGGGTTGTGGGCCCTCTAGTGGTCGGGGCTGTGTCCAGAGGTAGCTGTGGGCTCAGGGAATCTTAAGGCAGTCTGTCTGCTGATGGTTGAGGCTGTGCCTCCACTCATTAGGTGCTTGGTGTGATGTCTCCCAGTACTGGTGCTTATAGGCTACTGGGTGGAGCCAGATCTTGGTATTAATAAGCTAGAAGGAGGATTCCATAATGGTACTTACCAGGACCAGTATCCATAAGGTAGAAGAAGTTTCCAAAAATGGTTGTCAACAGTGTTTATGTTCCCAAGGTGAGCTACGATTGCTTCCTGTCTCTCCAGGAGACTCTCCAATATCAGCAGGTATCTCTGACCAAGACTCCTCTCAAGTTACTGCTTTTGCCCTGTGTCCTGGAGTGTGTGAGATTTGTCTGTGCTCTTTTAGAGTGAAATCTCTATTTCCCCCAGCCCTCTGGGTCTCCTAAAAGTAAGCTCTGGGAAGTTCCTGGCACAGTTGGGCATGGGGCCCAAGATGTCTTGAAGCTTGTGTTGTCATTCTAGCAGGGCTACCAAATGCTCTGGGGGCTCATCTTCCCAATGTAGGACCCCCGGGCTGGGAACTGAAAATATTCCACAAAAGCCTTGGTGAAATAGTGAAAGAAATAAAGATCTAGATTGTTAAAGCAAAATTGATTAAAACCAAATTTTCAACTTTCTGAATTTTTTCTTACATTTTTTCAATATAAAATATCTCACTGAATTAACAATATCTCACTTGTGAAGCACTAATCACTATCAAAAATTCATAGGAGAAGAGAGACTTTCAAAGGATGATATTACTAAGCACAATGATAATCAACTGACCATATGGGTTATAAAATTTTCTTAGTCAATACTGTCAAATAGTTGTTGGTAATAAGGTATTAAAAACACTTGGCTCACCATTTCTTTATAAAGGTAAGGTTTACAGTATTCTATTTTGCACTTTGAAAATACTTCCATTATACAACAGGCTGCTGCACTCAATGTGTCAATCATGTAAAATCATGTATAAAAGATACTAAAATAACTGATTACCTCTGGGATACCCTGTATTATTCATATAAGTCTGCTTGAATATAGAGAAAATATGAATTTCTTTTAACCAGAAATAATTTTGCAATCCACTCTTATTTAGACAGATAGTATGAAATAATTGTCTTCTTTATGACTAAATTTTGTCAAACTAAATTTAAAACTTATTCCAACAAATTTGACATTTCACACTGCTGTGAAGAAAGCATGTAAAATGAGTCCATGTTTTAAAACAGCAGGGTAGCTTCCAGTGCAACAATTAACTGGTAACATATGCCACTGCTGCCAAGAGGATTTTTAATCCCGTTAAACATTAATGTAGCATTTTTGCTTCTGTCACAATAAGGCAGCCATCTGTGTTTGAACCTGCTGGGAAACTAGGGATGTGTTTACAGAAGAAAAAGAGACAAAGAAAGTCAAATAGGCAAGAAATTCACGTTTATAGAGCTGGCATCTTAAGTCAAAATCTTTAAAAATTATTATTTAAGGAGTTTGATGGCTATGCGAAGGTTTGATCTGCAGCTGCTCGACTGCAGAAATTGTTTGTTTTTTTTTTTATTTTTACCTAAATAAGTAGTCTTTGTACTAAAGAGCTCTTATTCATCCATCAATCTCTGAAGAGTAAAAATAATGCAATTTAGTCTGGAAACATTTGTTAATATTTTATAAAACAAGATCTGCAGTGCTTCCTTAGCACTGACATATTTGGAAGAAGGTAGTGGGAGTGCTTTGAAAGCTGCTAAAATTCAAATGCAGTACAACCACGTTTTAGAGACTTCTTAGAAAAGTCAATGATCCAAAATATGTGGAGGAAAATGTTGTAGCTGACAGTCAACAATGTTTGCTAGTCACAAATGGTCACTTGAGCCCTAGAATGCTGAAATGGTAGTTTGGGAATTGTTACTAATCTGTGTGCACTATGTAAGGAATGAGGAAGTGCCTTCTTATATTTCACTGAATTTATTTCACTTCAGTAAAAGTCAGTGTGCTGTACTGAAAGAAATACTGTGCAAAGTCAGAAAGTTATAAAACCTAGGTTCTAGGACTTAGCTTCTCCATCATATGAAAATATAAAATAATTTAATTACCCTGAGCCTATTTCTGTAGTTACAAAAGGAAAGCAATAAAGTAAATGATTGGTTTCAAACTTTTTTTTCATTAGTTGAATTATTCAACCAATAATTCATACAGGAGCACAACGTGTAAAATTCATAAAGGGTGAGGTGCTTTTATGAAACGAAATGATTGGGCCCAGAAGCTTCTTCACCTTAGAGTACAAGAGGAAGCAGTTAGAAAACACATCGAGTTGATTGGAAAAAGCACACATTAGTGAAAGAAAAAGTAGTTAATTTGCTGAGAAATATGTGTTTGATCATGAGTTCATTGAAAAGCACAACTACTATTAGTGGAGTAAAGAAGCATAGTACAAATTCCAAGAGGAAAAAATAATGAAAAGGAAAATTGATTAAAGCCTGAAAATAAATATGAAAAGAAGAAAATAAAAAGCAATACAAAATTAATAACAAAATGTAGAAGAATAAAAATTCAAGACAGGAATAGCATGGAGATATTGTGGGTTAGGATCCAGACCATCACACACATTTTTTTTTGGTTTTCTGGTACATATAAAAGTTATGTTTACACTATACTATGGTCTATTGAAAGTGCACTGGAAAGTACAAATCTTAATTAAAAATAAATCTGTTGGGGAAAATGGTGCAAATGAGCTTACTCAAAGCAAGATTGCCACAAACTTTAATTTGCAAGAAATACAATACCTGTGAAGTGCAATAAAGTGAAGTCCAATAAAATGAGGTCTGTCTGTACTCTTCAGAGTAGAATAACTGACACAAGAATCTCCACAAATCATCTACAATGTCCATTATATGAAATAATGAAATATGGCAATCTCCATGAAAATGTGACTTATGTTTAAAAGAAATAAACAATAGATCTTCTGCCCATTTTTGGATTGGGTTATTTGTTTTTTTCTTATTAGACCTAAACAAGCAATTCTCCAAGGAAAAACTACAAATGATCAACAGGCACATGAATCATTCTAAGTGAAGTAAGCCAGAAAAAGAAAGAAAAATACCATATGAGATCACTCATATGTGGAATCTAAAAAACAAAACAAAACAAAACATAAATACAAAACAGAAACAGATTCATAGACATAGAATACAAACTTGTGGTTGCCAAGGGGGTGGGGGGTGGGAAAGGATAGACTAGGAGTTCAAAATTTGTAGATACTGACAGGCATATGTAGAACAGATGAGCAAGATTATACTGTATAGCACAGGGAAATATATACAAGACCTTGTGGTAGCTCACAGTGAAAAAAAATGTGACAATGAATATATATATGTTCATGTATAACTGAAAAATTGTGCTCTACACTGGAATTTGACACAACATTGTAAAATTACTATAACTCAATAACAAATTTTTAAAATCCCCCCCAAAAAACATGGAAGCACTGGAATATAAAAAGCAAATATTAACAGAACTAAAGAGAACAATTGCAATACAATAATAGTAAGGGACTTCAATATCCCACTTTTAGCAATGGGTAGGTTATCTAGACAGAACATCATGAAGGGAATTTTAACCTTAAACTGTATGTTAGAACAGATGGAACGAGTAGGTATATAAAGAACATTCCATCTAATAGCAGGAGAATACACATTATTTTCAAGCATACACAAGACAATCTCCAGGATAGATCATATGTTATGTCACAATAAAAATTTTATTAAATTTAAGAAGGTTGATACTTTATCAAGAATCTATTTTAACCAAAATAGTATGAAACTAGAAATTAAATAATTGC
The DNA here is from genome assembly GCF_009834535.1 of Camelus ferus. Taxonomy (NCBI): domain Eukaryota; kingdom Metazoa; phylum Chordata; class Mammalia; order Artiodactyla; family Camelidae; genus Camelus; species Camelus ferus. The sequence goes on from NC_045732.1 coordinate 56,219,125, forward strand.
AAGAAGAAAATTGGAAAAATTACAGACATGTGGAGATAAAACAAGCTCCAGAGCAATCAATGGGCCAGAGAAGAGATAAAAAATGAAATCAGAAAATATCTTGAGAAAACTGAAAATAAAAATACAGCATACCAAAGATTATGGGATGCAGCAAAACCAATTCTAAAGAAGGAAGTTTATAGACATAAGTGTCTGTGATAAGAGAAAAGAAAGCTCTTAAAAAACAATGTAACTTTACAACTAGATGAACTAGGAAAAAAGTCCAAAGTTAACAGAAGGACAGAAATCACAAAGATTAGAGTGGAAATAATGAAATAGAGATGAAAAAGGCAATAGAAAAAATCAATGAACCAAGAGCTGCTTTTTGTAAAGATGAAGAAAATTGACAAATTGACAAAATTTTTCTAGACTGAGGAAAAAAGAAAACTCAAAGTCAAGGAATACATTACAGCTGATACCAATAAAATCCAAAGGCTCATAAGATACTACAATAAACAAGTATACACCAATTATACATCAATAAATGAGATAACCTAGTAAAAATGGATAATTCCTGGAAATCTAAAACCTATTGAGACTAAACTATAAAGAAATAGAAAATCTGAATAGACCAATTTCTAGAAAGAGATTGAATCAGTAACCCAAAGACTCCCAACAAAGAAAATCCAGGGCCAGATGCCATCACATGTCAGTTTTATCACATGTTTAAAGAATTAGTGTCAATCCTTATCAAACACTTCCAAAAAATAGAAAATAAGGAACTCTTTCAAACTCATTTTATTAGACCATCATTACCCTGACTTAAAAGCCTGATAAGCCCACTACAAGAGAGAAAATTATATGTCCATATACTTGATGAATATAGGTGCAAAAAATCATCATAAAAATGTCAGCAAACTAAATTCAGCAGTACATTAAAAGAATCATAATACACCTTAATCAAGTGAGATTGATTTCTGGGAAGCAAGAATGGTTCAACATATGCAAATCAGTATGTGCTATATCACAATAAAACAATAAAGAAAAAAATCATGTGATCATCTCCACAGTTGCAGAAAAGGCATTTGATAAAATTCAAAATATTACCATCATAAAAACTCTCAAAAATTATGTATAGAAGGAACATATCTGAATATAATAAAATTTCTAAATGACAATGCCACAGCCTGCATCACTCTCAGTGGTAAAAAAAAAAAAAAAAAAAAAAAAAAAAAAGCTTTTTCTGTAAGATCAGGAACAAGAGACAAAGATGTCCACTCTTATACCACTTTTATTCAACATAATACTGAAAAACTTAGCCAGAGTAGTTGGGCAATAAAAAGAAATAAAAGGCAGCCAAATCAGAAAGAAGTAAAATTGTATTTGTTTGCATATGACATGACATTATATATATTGAAAACACTAAAGACTCCACCAAAAATCTGTTAGACTTAATAAATTCAGAAGTATTGTAAGATACAGAACCAACATACAAAAATCATTTGTGTCTCTATGCACTAAAAAATTAATAAACATAAACCTTAATTAAATAGAGTCAGGAGACCAGAAAGGGAGCTCTCATATCTTATGCTGGTTGCAGAGCCCAACAAGAAGGAAGACTTCCTCTTTCCTGGCAAGAGCTCAGCCAATGAAAGACTGTCACAACTCAACCAATGAAAGCCACTATACATAAACCTCTCAGTTCCTTCAATGGACTCTGTGTTTACTATAGGCCTGTCAACTTCCTTTCCCTCTTTTTAAAAGAGTCCTCCTTTCCTTGCTGCAGGTGAACTTGCACATGGATCACCATGGTTGCAGACCCTGGTTTGCAATTTTTTGCTGATATCAAGTAAATTCACTCTTGCTAGAGAAATAACTGGCAACCTACTTGTTTTAAGTCAACAACACTAACAACAAACTATCTGTAAAGACATAAAGAAAACAATTCCATATACAATATTATCAAAAGGAATGAAATACTAAGAATAAATTTAAACAAGGAATTGAAAGACCTATAAAATGCAAATAATAAGCCATTGATGAAAAATTGAGGAAGACACATATAATGGAAAAATAGTTCATGTTTATGGATTGAAAAAACTAATATTGTTAAAATCTCCATACTTTTCAAAATGATCAATAAATTCAGTGCAATCTGTCAAAATTCCAATGATGTTGGCATTGAATGTGAATGGCATTTAAAAATATTTTCCCAGTATCTGCTGATTGCATTTTTATGCACTCACTCATTAGAATTCATTATAACTAATATCATAGTGTCCACACAAATCATAAACAGAAATTTTTATATAAATCCTGTAAAATATATTTAAATTTGTTAATGCTTTCAGTTGTTTGGGTGTTTAATGTATGTGATGGTACAGCCTTGTGTGTGTGTGTGTGTGTGTGTGTGTGTGTGTGTGTGTGTGTGTGTATCCATACACATTAGATTATGAATACAATAAAAAAATCACAAAATTTTATGAAATCACAAAAGACCCTGAATAACCAAAGAAATTCTGAGAAACAAGAACAAAGCTGGTGACATCACACTTCCTGATTTCAAAATATATTACAAAACTATAGGAATTAGCACAATATGGTATTAGGATTAAAAAAGACACATGGATTAATGGAAGAGAATAGAAAGCCCTGAGATAAACCCATGCAAAGATGATCAATGAATTTTCAACAAAAGAACCAAGAACAAACAAAAGGAAAAGAACAGTCTTTCCAATAAATGGTGTTGGGAAATTTGTATATTAACATGTAAAAGAATGAAATTGGAACTCAGTGTTACACACTCAAAAATTAACTCAAAATGGACAAAAGACTTAGACATAAAACAAGAAACCAGAAAACACTTAGAAGACTATACAAGAACTAAGCTCCTAGCATTAGTCTTTGCAATTTTTTTTTGAATTTGCCAACCATAGGAAAGGTGACAAAAGTAAAAATTAGCAAGTGTAACTACAACAAACTTAAAAACTTTTGCATAGCAAAGGAAACCATCAACAAAATGAAAAGGAAATCTATGGAATGGGAAAATTTTAAGCCACAAATATGATAAGGAGTTAATATCAAAATATACAGTGAGCAGGTTCAACTCAATAGCAAAATAACTATCAACCTGATTAAAAATGAACAAAGAAGCTAAATAGATATTTTTACAGAGAAGATATGCAAATGGTCAACAGGCACATGGAAAGGTGTTCAACATTGCTAGTCATTAAGGGAATGCAAATCAAAACCACAAGGAGATATCACCTCATAGTAGTAAGGATGTCTATTATCAAAAAGGTAAGAGATTACAAATGCTGGCGAATATGTGGAGAAAAGGGAACACTCTTTGTGTTCCTCCTTGTACACTCTTGGGAGGAATGTAAACTGATACACCCACTATTGAAAACACTATGGAGGTTCCTCAAAGAATTAAAAATAGAATTAAAATATGATCCAGAAATCCCACGTTAGTGTATATATTCAAAAGAGCAGATAGAGAGTGATCTTTATCAAGTAACATTATTATGGGCAGTTGGAGCTTAATCCTTCTGGAGAGCTCTTAAAGACTGTAGAATATCCATTTCAGATTTTATCCCACTTAAGAAGTGAGGGGTTGCTTTGTATTTGTGTAGGACAGTTAATTCCTTTGGCAATGAGATGCAGATGCTGATAGTTGGAAGTCAGACTGAAGTTCATTGAAATGGTAAGACCTGAGGGCATATGGGTTGGGTGTTTATATTGTCTATTACAGTATCTAAAATTTCACCCTCTACACACACACACACACACACACACACACACACACACAAACACACACTATACCCTTAATTTTTTGTATTTTTTCCTTGTCATTTTATCACAATAAAATTAGTTATTAATCTTCTTTATTGTTTGTCCATCCTCTCTGGAATGCAAGCTCCTTTAGAGCAGAAATATTTCCTACTTTTTTCTCTGCTGTACCTCTCATGTTTAGGAATGTGCCTGACACCTATTAAGCCCTTAATAAACATTGGTTTAATGAATGAACACATGCATTGCTGTTGTTGAAATTTCTGAGTGAACTTGTTATAGAACTGAAGGAAACAACTCATAATCTGATAGAGAAGAGTGAAGAACAGATGTGTTTTAGTGATGCCTCAAATTCCATGATTTGCTCTGACTCTTCAATTAGTGAGAATATTAGCTCTGGCACCTGTTAGTGCAAAACACCTGGTTCTATACCTCAAGCCTGGAAGCCCTTCAGTGGGAAAGGTCAATTATATGGAAGAACACTGAAGCTACAGATAAAGGGCTTCTTGTGAAGTTAATGAATCTTAAATTTTGTATTGTACTCTGGTGGTGGTGTTCTGGCTCTGAAACCAGATTGAAGTGTTGTCAAATTCCAACTCTACTACTTAATGATTAAGTGACTAAGAGATTGGGCTCTTGATCTCTAGCAGTTCCTCATCATAATAGGAAACAATATTGGTACTTTTCAGTTTTTAACAAGGATTTCATATCATGCTGCTATCAGTCTTATGTTAGGTTCTGGAGAAGAATTATCACTTTATGAATATTAAACTGCTAATGTTCAGATAGATATACACAGGAACCTTTTGGATATATACTTAGCATATGTGGGCAGACTAAACACCATGTTTACAGACAGAAAGTTTACAGAGTAGAAATTTTAATTACTTAGACAATAATGAAAATATGCAGCTATTCATTCAATTGTATAAATTAATTCTTCCTGAATATTTTAGTTACTTTGTTTATTTGAAGCAGTAATAGGCAAACTTTCTCTGCAAAAGGCAAGAGAGTAAATTTTTTTTAATTTTAAAAATTATTTATTTATTTATTTTAATTTTGGCAGGTGGAGGGAGGTAATTAGGTTTATTTATTTTTGGAGGAGGTACTGGGGATTGAACCCAGGACCCTGTGCATGCTAAGCATGTGCTCTACCACTTGAACTATACCTTCCCCATGAGAGTAAATGTTTTAGAATTTGAAAGACATGAGGTCTCTGTCACCACTAGTCAACTTTGCTGTTGTAGGGTGAAAACAGTCATACACAGTACATAAAGGAATGAGTGAAACTGTGTTCCAATAAAACTGCATTCCAAAACAGATGACTGGACATATTTGTCTCATAGCACTTAGTTTTCCAACCTCTAGCATATAGTATATATGCCTAAAAATTCAACCTAAGTAGAAAATTACAATAAAGGTATTTTTCAGAAATACCTCTTTACATAAGAAAACTATAATTCTGTAACTTATAAATTTTCCTCCCATGACTAAAAACTCATATTATTGAAGTCATAATAATAAATACATTCAAAAATATTATTTGATAAATAACTGTGAAAATACATTGCATTCAAAATAAAAATAGGAAACACAGCAACTAAGAGATAATACTGCATAGTAACAGATGTTTCATATGGAAAGTCACTTGAATCAGTGCAATAGGAAGCAGAATTAAAAGACATCTGGAAAATTTCTTAATGGTCTATATTTAGAGAAGTGAACTGCCTCTCTTCTTGCTCCTTTGAATCTTTCTACTAAATCATTGCACTTTCTTTTATAATTAAAAATATCATTTAAGTGCCAAGTCTATATCCACATACCATAGAACACCTTACTTAAGATGTGATAAAAAAGTGATATATATGTCACTACAGAATGGAAAGTATGGAGGAAAAAACCTCACCTCATATAACAGTTTGGAAGAGTCCAGAAAAGTTCTGTTTGCCTAAAAATCCATATCAGAGTCATTACTTTTAAGAGAGTAGTCTCTGTTAATGTTAAATACTCTAAGAGGAATTTTATGTTATTGTCAATCAGTTGTGCTTTGGTATCATTAATGTACCAATACCTTTCTAATTAACAACTGGCTAAGAACAGTGTAAGTTCTTAGGATATAAATGAAGTATGGTAAGAATACAGAGAATGAACCAGAACACTTCTGTTTTTCTTTCATTCCTAATAGTAGAAAACCCAATCCAAAAATGGGCAGAATACCTAAACAAGCAATTCTCCAATGAAGACTAGGCACATGGGAAAATGCTCAATATCACTAATTATCAGAGAAATGCAAATCAAAACTACAATGAGGTATCACCTCATACCAGTCAGAATGGCCATTATTCAAAAATCCACAAATGACAAATGTTGGATAGGCTGTGGAGAAAGGGGAACCCTCCTACACTGCTGGTGGGAATGCAGTTTGGTGCAGCCACTGTGGAAAACAGTATGGAGATTCCTCAAAAGACTAGGAATAGACTTGCCATATGATCCAGGAATCCTGCTCCTGGGCATATATCCAGAGGGAAACTTAATTCAAAAAGATACATGCATTGTTCATAGCAGCACTGTTTACAATAGCCAAAATATGGAAGCAACCTAAATGCCCATCAACAGAGGAATGGATAAAGAAGCTGTGCTATACTTATACAATGGAATACTACTCAGCCATAAAAAAGAATAAAATCGTGCCATTTGCAACAGCATAGACGGACCTAGAGATCATCATTCTAAGTGAAGGAAGCCAGAAAGAGAAAGAAAAATACCATATGATATCACTTATATGTGGAATCTTAAAAAAAAAAGACAAATGAAGTTACTTGTAAAACAGAAACAGACTCACAGACATAGAAAACAAACTTTTGGTTACTGGGAGGGAAGGGATAAATTGGGAGTTCAAGATTTGCAGATACTAACTAATATATACAAAATAGATAAACAACAATTTTATACTGTATAACACAGGGAACTATATTCAATACCTTGTGGTAACATATAATAAAAAAGAATATGAAGACAAATATATGTATGTTCTTATATGACTGAAGTATTGTGCTGTACATCAAAATTGACACACCATTGTAAACTGACTATACTTCAATAAAAAAAATATATATATGTAAAATAGTAGAGCTTCTTAGATCTCACTCCACTCCCAGATTTATCATTTCATTATATCAGTAATTTTTCAATGAGTGGGCAGCAGCATCTCTTAGAAAGTTTGTTAAAGGGTATTCTGATACATGTAAGAATTAAGAATTACTGTTTCAAGACCTTCCATGAAAGTATCTTCTTACTTGAGGGTCATTTCTTTATCTTAGAGATATGGTTAATAACTAAGGGCAGAAAAAAGAGGAGTCAACTAATATCTGATGTAGGTGCTCATTTTGCCGCAGAAGTAGTTGGCATTTAGGATATTCCAGCCCAATAATTGAAACCCCTCTTCTTGAGCCCACTTTTTCACTCAGAAGTAAATCCTCTAGGGTTTTTTCATTAGCATATTAAAATAAAATACAATTGTCCCCCCTTATTCATGGGAGATACATTCCAAGACTCTTAATGGATGTCTGAAACCATGGATAGTACCAAATCCTATTATACACTATGTTGTTTCCTATACATACATACCTATGATACAGTTTAATTTATAAACTAGGTACAGTAAGATATTAAAAATAATAACAAATAATAAAATAGGATAACTCTAATGATATACTGTAGTAAAAGTTATGTGAATGTGGTCCCTTGCTCTCAAAATATGTTATTGTACTGTATTCACCCTTCTTTTTCTTGTGATGACATGAGATGATAAATTGCCTACATGATGAGATGAGGTGAGGTGAATGACATAGGCATTGTGAAGTAGTGTTAGGCTACTATTGTCCTTCTAATGATACATCAGGAGGATCATTTGCCTTGGGTGATGTTGGATCATCTAGCTACAATGATGTGGATGATTGGATGTCAGGAGCAGACAATGTGGATAGTTGAGGATCCCAGGCAGGAAGGAGTGGGGCAGTGTGAGATTTTATCACATTACTTAGAACAGCATGCAATTTAAAACTTGTGAGTTGTTTATTTCTGGAATTTCCCACTTAATATCTTTGAACCATAGGGAACTAAAATTGTGGAAAGTTAAACTTCAGATAAGGGAGGACCACTGTATGTACATGTACATTAAGATTAAGATGTATATTGTTTACTTCACAATCTTAGCAAAAGTTAGTTCAGACTTTGGCTAATTGATTTATTGCAAATGTTATAAATCGTATGTATAGCCTTAGTTTTTTTAGAATGTACCATATATTTGTATGGCTTTTGGAGATGAGCAGCTGAGTATTTTGCTGGTCACAGATATGGTGAAAATATAGGAAAACTGAAGAAGGCAAGAATCCATAGTAATGGGAACTTTTTCATTTCAAAATGATAGATCTGGTTCTGGTTTAATCAGTTTAAGCTCTGACAAAGTCCAGGAATATCTCACTTTAGAAATTGCTTGATCCAGTTTCTCAAACGTGTGATGAATTATTTCTCTCTTCATTTCAAAGCTACCTTGTCCATTGTACTAGCTTCACTCTCAGGCTGACTCTTTGCACAAAATGACATCATGTCCCCTAGTATCTCCAGACATATTTTACTAGCTCAGGGGACCACTGGAAACTGAACTTACTCTTTGCAGTAATTCAAGCAGATATTACATAATTAATTATTATGAGATAAACTTGAATCATGCACTTATCCCAGGTTCAGTTATCGTGCCAAAAGTATAGAATATGAATACAGGCTAGGTCTGGTTCATGTACTACACTTGTATCTAGAGAGATCAATAATAATAGTTAAAACTACATTGACAGGAACTATATGTTAATTAATCACTGTCCTATAATCTTTACATATTTTGACTAATTTAATCCTTATAACAAACTTATGGAGAGTGGGAAAGTATTATTATTCCCATTTTATAGGGATAATAAATTAATACATAGAGAGATTAAATGACTTGTCTATAGTTACATAGCTGTGAAGTGGTAAGGCAAGAATTTGAACCCAGGAAGTGTTGAAACAAAGTTAGACCTTAACCAGTACACTATACGGGAGAGGTGGATGAATGGCCATGACAAAATTAGCCTGTTGTTACTAAAAGAAGGGTCAACGAAAGGTGAGGAAGAATAAATTATATCCAATCTATGGAATAGTGAAAGAAAAGCATTAAAACTAGTGATTCAGTGCCAAAGATGAAGCAGAATTTTTTTCTAGGCTAGCAGGAAATGCTTTGGTTCACAGAAAATACCTGTCTGTACTTTTGGCATTTACTTTCTTTTGCAGATTGTTTCCTGAAACAATTCTTTGCCTTTCTGTTTTAAAATAAATTTTATTTAATCTACCTTAATATCCACCATTCATACCACATACATATATTCCATTTTAATCAAAGGGATACTTTCTCTTTCACTGTAAAGAATAGTGGGTAAATACCACAAAGATTTTGTTGGAACCAAGTAGTTCATGGACAGTTGCCTTCTGGGAATCATTTGAGTTCTATTTCTTAGGTTATTAATTAAAATCTATTGTTTTGTCACAGGTGTGTGTGTTTATCTCCAGGATTCTTTCCTTGTAGAGAAATGGTGCCAAGAAAGTTAAATTGGAAAATAATTCCATCCAAATTTTTTCTAATTATTATCAATCAGAAACAGGAAATACAGCAACAGTGGATATATTATTTTAGAAAACAATCCACTGAAAGAGAATTTTAGCACAACTTCCTGAATACTTCCTATCAATTCACTTCCCACCCCTCAACACACATAAAGACATTCACTCATTTATTTATGTCTATTTATTATTTTTCCTTTTATATATTGTGTAAAAAACTTTCCTCTCAACCACTAAGAGAAAAATATCTTTGGCATTCAGACATGCATTTGGCATTTTAAAAGTCTCCAGATCCAAAGAGGTAGCAAATAGAAAGCCAGAGTAGAACAGTTCCTTTCAATTTGGGCAGAATCTCTCAGACTTAGAATCTAGAAGATGGCAGTTGCTTAAGATTATCTCTCATTAGGCAGTAAAAAAAAAATGCAGTTTTTACTGGAGAGGAAAATTAGACTCAAGTTAATCACTTAAGTTGTAATATGTTCAATTTCAATGATTCTATTCTTAAAAAAAATGCCTCAAATTGTTCTTGCTTTATCAAGCAATTCACTTTTAAACTCTCCTGCAAAGATGGGGCATCAGAAACTTTGTGCCTACAAAACCATGTTTTGAGCAGTTCTCAGTACTCATTGAGAAAGAAGAACAATTTCTCAAGCAGCTTAATACTATCCCATTTCCTCTTGTACTCTGAAGTATACTGCAAAGATTTTGAAGTTAAGGGTATATTTATTTATCTTTACTCCCTGGGGGCATAACATACAGCCTAGTAAATAGTAGTCACTTAAATAAATACTTGAATGAATCAAATAATAAAAACAGAAGAAGATCATCTACTCTAAATGGTTACAAAGATTCATACAATTTATACGTTAATAATTAGGAAACTGATAGTATTGTGGCAGAAACTGAGGTTACTCTTTGTTTTCAACTGACAGATTTTTCTCATTGCAATGGTTTGGTTTTCTAACTTTCTGGCACTTTATTTATTTTTAGGATTTTTTAAAATTGAAATATAGTCAGTTAACAATGTTGTGTCAATTTCTGGACTACAGCATAATGTTTCAATCATACATATACATACATATATTCATTTTCATATTCTCTTTCATTATAGGTTACTGGTACTATAAATAAGGTATTTTATTTATCACTATTTATGGATATAAAATACCAAAGTTGAGGAGGGACATTTATTACCCTGCCTGAAAAATTTCAGAGAAGGGAGATAACTTTTACTTTGTTTCACAATAGAGATGAGTATTTGAGTGAAACTTTCAGCCTCTCTCTCTCCCTCACTTACTTCTCCCTGTGATAGGAGAAGAAATGTGTGCAATCTGGAACAAAAACATGTATTAGGATATACAGAATTTCTATACTGAAAAGTCAATGTATTCTACCCTTGACTCTCTTGTCCTCTTTGTTCTATGGGTGACTGGATTTGTCAGGTGGGTTACCTTTCATGCAGCTGCTCTGCAGATTCTAGTCTCTTTATAGATAGTTGTGGGAATCACTAATTGGCCTCAGGCCTAAAGATATCCTCTAACACTCTTTTTTGGAATAATAAAAGTGATATATTGATCCTCATCTGGCTCTATCTCTCCTTTCTCAGATGACTGGAATTCAGAAAGGATGTGAAAAACAAGTGATTGGTAACCCAAATTTTCAACAGTACTAAGAATATTTAAATTTTGAAACTTGAACAAATACTATAGAGTAATGATAACTGTTATTTTTTACAATTAACTAATCATTTGGGTTTGATAATTTTCTAACCAGAAATATTTAAAAAATATTCTAACAGTATAGTTTGTATTCTTTCAAGATTCAAAAGGTACTTCAGGAGGTGACATCTTGCAAATGATAGAGTAAGGACTTCCTCAAATTCTTTTCCATAAAAGCACTGAGAAAACTGGCAAAAAAATCAGAATTAGCTTAATGAGAATACTAGAAATTAACCAATTTCCAATTAACTAATTGGAGCATTCTGGAAAACATTTATTCAAGAAAAAAATTAATTTTGATAAGAACAGCAGCCTATGTGGTGTTTTAACTTTCCTTATTTTCATTGTCTTTTATCCAGCTCCACAGTGATCTTGAAAAACAGCACACAAATATGGTATAAAACCAGCAGCTTGGTAGCCACTGGAGAGAGCTAGAGTAAAGCCTCATTCTCAGAAAATTATCATCATTTGCCCTGTCAGGTGTCGCCCTGGAAGATACCACTTTCAAGGCTGTCTTTATTTTATCTGAGTTGGAGAGTGCCATTCAAAGTATGTTTATCCCTATCATTGAAGGTAAGTAAAGAAATAATAAGTTAGAATGACTCAAGGACAGATTAGAAACAAAAATAAGCTGATAGAAATATGAAGAACACGAATCCATTTTCTCCTTTTTTTGGTTGGGACTTTATTTTGTTGGAGGAAGTTTTAGTTTTACAAAAAAAAATTAAGACACAAGTACAGAGATGTCCTACCTACTCCCTTTGCTCCCTCTCCCCAAATATCCCCTCTTGTTAACATCTTGCATTGTGTGGCACATTTGTTACAGTTGATAACCCAATATTGATACATTATGAACTAAAGTCCATAGTTTATAGTAGAGTTCACTCTTGGTGTTGTATGTTGTATGGGTTTGTACAAATGTATAATGACATATATCCACCATTACAATATCATATGGAATAGTAATTTCACAGCCCTAAAAATTCCCTGAGGCCAGTTAGTGATTCCCTAAAAATTCACAGCCTTAAAACTCTACTCATTCCTCCCTCCCTCCCTCCTTCCCTCCCTCATGTAGAACCCCTGACAACCATGGATATTTTTACTGTTGCCATGTTTTTGCCTTTTCCAGAATGTTATACAGTTGGAATCATATAGAATGTAGGCTTTTAATATTGCCTTCTTTCACTTAGCAATATGCATTTAAGTTTCCTCTATGTCCTTTTCTAGCTTGATAGCTCATTAGTTTTTATTAATGAATAATATTCCATTATATAAATATATCATAGTTTGTTTATCCATCTACCTTAAAGGATTTCTTGGTTGGTTCCAAGTTTTGGCAATTACAAATAAAAGTGCTTTAAACATTTGTGTGCAGGTTTTTGTATGGATTCAAGTTTTCATTTCATTTGGGTAAATTCCAAGGAGCATTATTGCTGGATTGAATGGTAAGAATATGTTTCGTTTTGTAAGGAATTGCCTGTGATAGCTAGTTTTTGTGTCAACTTGATGGGCCACAGGGTGTTCAGATATTTGGTCAAACATTATTCTAGGTGTGTCTATAAGGGTGTTTCTGGATGAACTTAACATTTGATTCTGTAAATTGAGTAAATCAGATTGTACTCCTTAATGTGGGTGGGTCTCACCCCATTAGTTG
>NC_045732.1:56232019-56379454 GCF_009834535.1 Camelus ferus
AATTAGGTTTGTGGCTGGGTTTCAGAAAAAGATAATAAGTACATCAGTGGGATACAAAGTCACACAGGGTCAGCAACAATTCTAACTATGAGCTTTGGTTCCAGAGTTTTGTTTTGTTTTTCCATTATCCTTGTCAAATCGTCAGTGATATTATTCCCAAAGACTGAGAATAAATTGGAGAATATATGGGATAAAGAGCCAAACAGCCCAGTGATTAGTCACATCTCTCTGTATTTTACATTTTTTTGCATATAATCCTGAAATAATTTATCATAAAATTCCTCAAAAATTTTGTGATTTATTTTGCTCCCGATTAAGTTGTTATAATTTATCATAGTCTCATCACTGGCATTATCTCATTTTTTTTTTTACCATTCTCTTAGATTCTCCCCCAAATCTGGGTATGTTAAAGCTCCAGGTGAACAGGGTCTGGTTAAGGAAATTCTGATATAATTTCAAGTTCTAGTGGAAATTGAACTTCAAGAGAAAATCTCCATCTGAATCCTCTGGATAATTTGAAGGATGTCTAGTATTTAATTTATCAAATATAATATAAAAGCAAAATATGCAAATTAGCATCTAGAATATTTATTAAAATGCAATGGTCAGAGAATTAACAAACCAAGACTTAAGGGATATTTGAACCATGTTTAACACTCATATATTTAAATTACACAAGAATCCACTCTCATTCTGAAAAATACTATTACATAACTCCCAATTATGCATTCTTTTGTTCAATAGAAAAATCATCAGTTGCCATAACAACAACTATTAAACAGTTGTTTTCACACCAGAAAGGCACATTTCAAAAGTAAATTTATTGTATTAAACAGTTTCACTATTCTAAACCTTCAGTTTCACTATAATAAGCTAGGAGGCTTGCTTACAACAGAATTGTTTTGTTGTAATTGTGGGGAACAATTTCCCTATTTATTTCCTTTTCCACTCATTAATGGTTGATGTGTAAGCCTTTAGTTATCACCCAGTTTTGTGAGTCCACATAATTATTAATACCACTAGTATTCAAAGCTAGAAAAGAATTAATTTTACCAATATACGATATTCCATTGACAATTTTAATACTAAGAATGTTTGCTTTTTAAAAATGTTTTTAAATTGAGGTATAATTGGCACAGAAAATTAAATTAGTTTCAGGTATACAACATAGTGATTTGATATTTGTATATATTCTGAAGTGATCACAAAAAGTCTAGTTAACATCTGTCATCATACATAGTTAGAAACTTTTTCTTCTTGTGATGAGGACTTTTAAGGTCAATTCTCTCAACAACTTTCAATATGCAATACAGTATTATTGAATGGAGACACCATCTTGTACATTACACCCCCATGACTTATTTATTTTATAACTGAAAGTTTGTAACTTTTCCCCTTCACTCATTCTGCCCATTCTCTACCTCACACCTCTAGCAATCACCAATCCTTTCTCTGTATCTATGAGATTTAAAAAAATGTTTTGTTCTTCAAAATTCTACATACAAGTGAGATCATATAGTATTTGTCTTTTGCTGTCTGATTTATTTCATTTAGCATAAAGTCCTTGAGGTCCATTCATTGTTTAAAATGGCAAGATTTTATTACTTTTTATAGCCAAATAGTATTCCATTGCAAAAACAGCTGACCTTTGAACAATATGGGGATTTGGGGCACTGATGCCCAATACAGCCAAAAATTCACATATAACTTTATAATTGGCCCCCCCATATTCATGTCTCCTCATCTGCACATTTAACCTACCAAGGATTGTGTAGTACTGTAGAATTTATTGAAAAAAAATCTGTGTATAAGTGGACTTGAGCAGTTCAAATTTGTGTTGTTCAAGAGTCCCCTGTATATTTCACATCTTTTTTGTCCATTTATCCACAGATGGACACTTAGGATGTTACAAAATACTGATTTGACTTCCTCCCTGAAAATGGATTTGCCTGTTTGATTCTCTCTCTCTCTCCCCCTCAACTGGGCATTCCTTATTTTTTTTTTCTTTTTTCTCATATATCTGAATTTTCTCTCATGGTAATTTTATGGCAAGCAGTGGTGAAATGATAGCTATTTTAAATAATTTTTGAAGAGCCAATTCCTGATGGAAGTCTAAATTAGAAGTAGAAAGATAGATGTCAAGAAACTGTAACACCATCAACCATTTCTACCACCCAATTCCTCAAGTTCAATTCCCTCCTTGGCATTTCTGTTTAACTATTTATACCTCAAAATCATCATGTACTTTTCACCCCAATGAATATTGTAATTTATTCTGAGACAATTTTCATGTTAATGATTTAAATCATCTTTATCATGAAAGTTGTGAACAATATGTCATCTCTTCTGTTTATCTCAATTCTCTTACCAATGGACTTTCATGTTTTCTAAATCTCCATACACAACAGTGTACAATGAATTGAGAGGTGTCCTAACCAGCAGTTATGGAAGAGATGAAGAGGAGTAGTGAGGAAGTTTTAAGATTTGGAACAATTTAGGAGCATACGACATTAAATATTAATTCAAAATACAACAACAAAATAAATTTTGATTAAAATATATTAGCATGATATTTCCACTACACAAGATTGTTTAGAAATGTTGATAATCCCCATTGTGATAATGGTTTGTAAGAGAAGATGAAAAACTAACAGTTATGCATATTTCAAAATATAAATTAACTAGTAGTCCACATTAAATCAAAATGGAAGAATTCTATTTTGAATGATGTTTCTTAGTAACAGAAAGTTATGAAATTTAGCGTTTTAAGTATTACTTTATTATTATTTATTTGTTATTCACCTATAATGAACCAGTAGCATACATTCCAAAGACATTCATAAAACATTTTTTTGTTTTGTATAACAAATAAAATGTTATTTATTTGTAGTTTGAGGGAATTGCGTTTAATTTTGTTTCTTTAAAATGTTAATGTCTAATATTAACCTCTCTATACCCTAAGATGTTTGTACTCTGGTTTCTTGAGAAATGAAAATTAGATTCACTGGGTGATAGATGGCTATATTCTTATTCATACACATTATTATAATGGTATCATCTCAGATTAAACACCTGTATACACAACACTGGTTTACTTGTACGAAGTAATGAAACATGATTTCCCTATTCAATACAGAAGACTTTAATTTAACAAAAGCAGTGACCTCAAAACCTTGGTAAATTTGACCTAAATATTCAAATTTCTGAATAGCAAAGTTTGTAGTTAATAGAGAACATATTTTCTTAATTGACTTAAACACAATAACACATATTTGACACATCTGTTTTTGTATAGATTTTTCACTACAATTATATCCTCCTAGTAATTAAGGAATAAACAAGATATGTGCAAAAAAGATATATTTTCTATTCCATATTTAAGTCTATGAAGATATGGAAGAGCTCTTCTTGTGTTTATGACAGTGTAGACTACACTCTTTCTGTGAGAACTAAGAAAGGGCAATCATAAACTAAATATTTTAAACACTTTCATAATATAGTCTTTATCGAAATTTATAAACAGCAAAATTAAAATTCCAACCTCATCAATTACCAATTGTACATAAATATCTTAGCCTTAATTGGGGGAAAAAACGCATTGTTCTTACCGAATAAATGTTTCCTAATAACCTAAGTACATTTCAGTGGTATGAGATCATCAAGTTATCACATTTCACATAAGGACACAGGAAATAGTAATGATAGTTAGACATATGGTTTGAGTGTCCGTCTTAAAATCAACCTTCCTGATGAAGTATCCATTTTTTCCAAAGAAAGAAAACAAATTGTACCTCTGACAAAAAGTAGAAAATTAAACAGTGATTATCTTAATAAAACAAATATTGTAATCAAGTTTGATTTGGGGTTGTAAATTTAATATAGAAAATAGTCTGTCTTTCTGTCTCTCTTTTATATTGATAATTTCTTTTTATGCAGTCAGGAGGCCCAAACAATAATCATAAGTATTACCTTAATGACAGATGGTAAAAAAGTCGGCAACAGCCTTATGATTCTAAAGTTTAACTCAACTCAGCTAATATGTACCTATTGTTTTGCAGGATTACTACATTGCACTTTTCTCTAATATAGATTTGCCTATGTGTATGCAAAGTGAATTCCAGTAAAAGGAATTTCCTGCAGCTAAAATGTACATTGAGAGGAATTCTCTCCAGTATTACCCAATTGATATAATATATTTGAGCTCTTAAACAACTCTTGCTACATTCTATACATAGGTGAGCTCTGGGAACATAGATGTGCAAATGTTTTCTCAAGACAGAATTATCCCTTCAATACATTTGTTCACATTTGTTGAGAGCAAGACATTGTTCATGGAACATAAACTTCTTTAATTTTTTTTTTTAGCTTTAATTTATCAGATTCTGTAGCTGTTTGCAATCTGAGAAATCAATGCCAGGTATTCTCTGGGAGGAAGTTTCTTTCCTGTCTTCTACTCTGAGTATTCAGGAGATGAGTTCTCTCCAGTCATATGTTCTTCAACCATTGTGTCAAGGTTCATATTTTTCAAAATTTACCCCAGAATCGTATGGTGAGAGAATACTAGTCCTCCAGACTCTTGATCTGCACCTTAGGGCTGTGCTTTAAATATTTCTGTAAGTAGGCATGATTATGCTAAGGCTTTTCAGAAGGACTCTTTGTTTAGACCTCTGATTCTGTATCTTTTATACCTTTCACTGGAGAATAATTCTGGAATGATCCATTCAAGGGTCTCCTCCTAGGCTCACAATTCTGGAACTGGTCTAAACTTTTGCTAGAATAAATCTATCACAAGTGATCAATGTACTTCTGAGATAATGTTCTTTAAAGCATGTATTCATACAGCACCAAGCTTTTGTGTTGCAGATACTTTCAGCTGTTAGCAAGAACTCCTCAAAGCTCCACTTCAACACTGAGATGTTAGGAGATTTTGCTGCTTCATGGCTCATTTTTCTGCTTTGCTCTACCTCTAACTCCCTTCTACTTGTTACTCCAACGTGAAAACTATTATGTTCTCAGGAGGCCAAGAAATGGAACTAGAAACAAATCACAGTTGCCTTCTAAAATTGAGTGAAAGTACTATTCATTGCATACATATACTGCAGTGCATTTCCAGTGGGAGATTCAATAAACGTTACTTATCTCTATAAATCTTGCCCACATTTCAAAAAACTGGCTTAAAATACCTTCTTTAGGCCCAACCACTATGTCATTTTATATTTTGAACGTCTGTTAAAGAATCTGTTCTAAGTTCAATATGGTTGACATCAAATTCACCCATTTATTATACTTTCATTATATAATCCCAGTGAAGGAGTGGTGAACATTTTAGGAATAAGATACATAGCATCTGGGACATTGTGAGTCTGAGAATGTAAAGTTTTAAGGCTCACAGCTTTAGAAACCCAATTCATAAAGTGAGTACTATCCTTTAAATCAGATTTTTTTTTCTAGCCCTGTACATGTAAAAGTGAAAGTTTTCATTTAAGAAAGAAATTCAATCAAATCCATATGTTGTCTACTCTGGGGAAAGTATTCATTATAAGTAACAATTAGTATGTGTTTAATTCAGAGCACTGTACTAGGATCTATGCAAAATAAAATAAAATAAAATAGAAGACACTGTACTTTCAAATGGCTTAGAGGCTATTCAATAGTTCCATTGTACAGTAAAAACAAAGTAAAGGAGCCTAATAACAAGTTGAAGATAAATTGAATAATTTACGTGGAATTACTGAGGAAATCAAGAATGTTAAAGCAGTTGAAGGAAAGGAGTAGTTCATCTGGAAAATGCCATTTACATTGTACCATAAAAAATGGACCAGATATGAATTAGTAGATAAAAGAAAAGCATCTCAAGTGGTGAGAGCAACAAGATCAAAATTATGGATCTAAGATCTGTGAAGCTATATATGGGAAACAACAGATTAGCTTCTGAAGGAAGGAAAAATGATGTTTGAAAACAAACACAAATTCTTTCCATTTATTTGTGCTTTCTTCAATTTTTTCCATCAATATTTTATAGTTTACCATGTACAGACCTTTGGCTAAATTTATACCTAAATATTTTTTATGCTATTGAAAATGGGATTGAAACATTAATATTGTTAAAATTTCAATACCATCCAAACCAATCTACAGATTCAATGCAACCCTTATCAAAGCATACTCCTGAACAACCAACAAATTGAAGAATAAACCAAATGGAAAGTCACAAAATATCTTGAAAGAAATGAAACATGGATACTATCAAGAAGTATTACTTCTAATCTTCATAAAGGAAAATCATAAGTGTAACTATATGTGTCTTTTAAGACATAACACATGGGACAAAATCATAAAAAACAAAACAAACAAAAAATAGTTTTTTCCTCTTTGTTATAAATGTAATAGAAATATGTATAAAAAAGAAAATTTTTGACATGGAAATTATAAAATAAAACTTACAGCGGTGAATTTTAACAAAAATTACCCTTCCATCTATTTTTAGTGCAAGTACACTATATTTTATCAGAGTGTCAATAACTTGTTTTAAAATGTTTTAATTTGATAATGAGGTAGTTTAATAAAATTTCTTAAAATTATATGGTTTAAGTGGTTCACACATCCTTGTTTTGTCAACGATGATGAGATTCCTTATTTGAAGAGTATTTTAGTGCTCATACTATTTTTTTGGCTTGAAAATTTTCCCCCTTTATCAGATAACAATGAAAACTTCCCTGAAAGAGATTAATTTTGTTTTATGAGCCCTATTATCAGTTTTGGAGGAGCAGACATTTAAATTTAGAAGACATTAGATGTACTGTCTAAAGGACAATATAGTAAAAAACAATTAGAGCTATAAAGTTCAGATAATTTGTTGTACAAAGTCATACAGACAGTTATAACATGACCAGAGATAGAACACACTATTTTCCCTCAGCTATATTGAGGAATAAGTCACATAAATTTAAAGTCATTTATTTTAGATGTACAATATCATGCACTTCAACAAAAGTTTATCATTATTTAAATACCACAAAGGATCTGACTTTGCCAAACTGATTTTCAAAGTGATGTAACTATTTTATATTCCAACCAGAAATGTATGTGTTCTACTTGCTTCCCCAATGTTCCACATTTTTCTAATTAAAACATACCAGCCATGCTAGTGGGTATGTAGTGTTATCTTCTTATTCTTTACATTTTTTTTAATCTGGAGAAATAATTTTAAACATCTCTTGAAAAATTATACCAATCATGCTTATATAAGGCCAGTTATGATCATACTCTTAGTGAAAAAAAATGTTCCCTTGTAACTAGTATAAGAGGAAAATCTAAAACATTTTATATTGTTTAATTCTCATTTCTTAGACTGAAATGCATTTTAAACTATTCTGTGTGCTAAGAATAGAAATGAAGTCCAATGAAAGATGCTTTTCCTGTGATGGAGATGCAGACAGAATTGTTTATTACTACCATGATGAAGATGGTCATTTTCATCTCAGAGACAAGATAATAATACTAATTAGCAGTTTCCTTTAAAAGTTTCTGTGGAAGGTATGGTGAGTATTGTGATTTTTTTAAATAATTTTTTTTTATTGAAGTATAGCATACATAGAGAAAAGTGTACAAATAACAAGTGTATAAATTGATGAATTTTTACAAAGTTGAAATCCTTAGGTAACCACTATACACATTAAAAACTAGAACATTTTCAGCTCTCCAAAAGTCCTGTTGTTCCTTCTCTAAATTGCTACATGTTTGAATGATAAAGAATATTCTGGAATTCTTGTTTTGAACGTTATATCATGGTATCATAAGGTATATATATGTTTGCCTGTTATATTCTTTTGACATTAAGCTTGCAACATTAAGTAGTTTATTAATTAGAGCAATAATATTCAATTAAAAATGTACCACAAGTTATCCATTCTGCTGTTGATGAATATTAGGGTTCTTTCTAATAATTTTGCTCTTTTTAATAGCATTGCTATAAATATTCTTCTGTGTGTCTTTTGGGTGAGTTTACTTCTGATAGGTATATACTTAAGAGTGGAATTACTGGAATGCATGATATGTAATTATTGTTATGGACAGAATTGTCTACCCCCAAATTCACATGTTGAAGTCATAACCTTGATATGATTCTATTTGGATGTGAGGATGTGATAAAGATTAACTGAGGTCATAACAGTGAAGCCCTGAGAAGGAGAGAAGCAAGATGGCAGAGTAGAAGGATGCTTGTAGTGCACCCTCTCCCACAAATGCACCAAAACTCACATCTACGGACCTACTCAGCCAACCAGAGCACCTGCTGAACTCCGACAGAACATCGCCCTCTTTGAAAGACCAAGACGCCAAAAATCTGGTAGGAGAAAAGGAAAAAAGAAAGAAGAAACAGCAAAACAGTGCGGGACCAATCCCACAGGGAGGGAGCTACAAAGGAGGACTGGCGCTCGTTTGCTGGGTCTCCCCTCTCCAACAGAGAGGCCAGCGGGATGGAGGGGGAGCCTCTGAGGCTCAGATCTGCCCCAAGCACCCCTTGACTGACACAACTGAGTTAAACAGGCACAAAGGGTCCCTGTGACACCCAGTCCCTGATGCGAGCCGGCAGCTGGGGGCCAGGCCAAGCTGCCTGAGCCATGCAGAGGACTGGGGTGGCTGCACTGAAGCAGCCTGGGGGGGGGGGACTTCAGGGTGCTGTGTGCTGTGGTTGGGAGGGGATATGGAGCAGAACAACCTCGGTCCCCCATAAATTGTGAAAAAAGCAAAGCAACACAGCTGGTGTGCCCTGAGGGGAGGGGCGCCATAGCCTGTGTCTCCTCAGATCTGCACCACCATTACTGGCACTTCTCGTGAAAAGAAAGGCGGGGCTCAGCCACAGCCACCATCTCCTCCTATGCGCAGTGCCCGGGCAGCCAGGGCCGGGCAGAGACCTGAATCTACACCCAGGGGCTCTGCAACCTCCTAGGCAGGACAGAGACTTCTTTACAGCCTGAGGCAGATAGGATCTTTCTGCCCTGGCACCTCAGAGAACTTGTGCCACCAAGACAAACAAGGAGCTGATTTGGCATGGAGCAGGGGCGGGGACATTCCACGGTCTTCCCCGAGCCAGGCTTTGGAGCACTGACCCGAGGCAGAGTGGGCAGCTGCACAGAGCAGTGGAGTGACCTGTGCTGGTAGAGGGCAGGTGGCCACCCTCCTTCCTGGCAGAAATGCAACACCTCACCATGGTGCTGGGAGGGGGCACAATCAGCCCACCTGCCTCACCTGAGTGCAGAATCTGACTGTGGCATTGAGAGGGGGAGTGACCCACCCACCCACCCACAAGGTAAAAGCTCAGCACCTGACCCAGTGTTGGATAGGGGCATGATCTGCTAGCCAACAGCCACTGGGAGCAGCACAGATGAGGGTGCCAACAGAGGGCCTCTGGAAACAGCAAGCTGAGTTCATGAAACAGTGCAGAGACACAAAGACCTCTCAATAAAATCATTAAGAGCACACCATCTCCAGGAGAACTAGATAACTGATACTCCTTAAGCCACAGTGCCAGAGAGATATGAGCAAGATGAAGAAGTAGAGGAACCTCTCCCAATCAAAAGATCAAGAGAAATCCCCTGAAAGCGTGATCAAGGAAATAGACATTGATGGCCTACTAGATCAAGATTTCAAAGAAGGAGTGATCAAAGTACTGAAGGGACTAAAAGAGACAGTGTCTAGAGATATAAAATATGTCAAAAATGAAATAGAAGCTATAAAGAAGAACCAAGTCAAATTAGTAAACTCATTTGCTGAGATGAGAGCTGACCTAAAGGCTGTGCAAAGCAGGCTAGATAATGCAGAGGAATGAATAAGTGACCTAGAAGATAGGACAAGAGACAGAACCCAATCAGAACAGCTAAGAGACAAACAAATAAAAAACAATGAAAACAATATAAGGGACCTATGGGATAATATGAAGTGTGCCAATCTATGCATAACGAGTTCCAGAGGGGAAAGAAAGACCAAAGGGGATTGAAAAGGTATTTGAGGAAATCATGACTGAAAACTTCCCAAACCTAAAGAAGGAATCAAATATCCAAGTACAGGAAGTTCAGAGGGTCCCAAACAGGAAGAACCCAAACAGACCCACACCAAGACATATCATAATCAAGATGACCAGAGTCAAGGATAAAGAAATGATCCTAAAGACAGGAAGAGAAAAACAAAGAGTGAGTTACAAGGGAACCCCCATAAGGCTTTCACCTGATTTCTCTACACAAACACTACAGGCCAGAAGGGAGTGGCAAGATATATTCATAGTCCTAAATGAAAAACAGATGCAGCCTAGGATACTCTATCCAGCAAGGCTATCCTTTGGAATAAAAGGAGAGAGAAAGAACTTCACAGACAAGCAAAAACTAAAAGAGTTTAGCAACACTAAACCCATACTAAAAGAAATATTAACGGGCCTACTCTAAATAGAAAAGAAGCAGGATGCTACAAAAAATGAGAAACTTATAACTGGAAAGGTGATAACTACCATGAATTACAAAAAGAATAAACACAAAATTGTAAAAGAAGACATCTAAATCATTAAGAGTGGGAGAGGGAAGCAAGGAAAGCCACTGAGGAAAACAGTATGGAGATTCCTCAAAAGACTAGGAATAGACTTACCATATGACCCAGGAATCCCGCTCCTGGGCATATATCCAGAAGGAACCCTACTTCAGGATGACACCTGCACCCCAGTGTTCATAGCAGCACTATTTACAATAGCCAAGACATGGAAGCAGCCTAGATGTCCATCAACAGATGACTGGATAAAGAAGATGTGGTATATTTGTACAATGGAATACTACTCAGCCACAAAACCCGACAATATAACGCCATTTGCAGCAACATTGATACTCCTGGAGAGTGTCATTCTAAGTGAAGTAAGCCAGAAAGAGAAAGAAAAATACCATATGAGATCGCTTATATGAGGAATCTAAAAAAATAAATAAATAAATACAAAACAGAAACAGACTCATAGACATAGAATACAAACTTGTGGTTGCCAAGGGGGCGGGGGGTGGGAAGGGACAGACTGTGATTTTAAAATGCAGAATAGATAAACAAGATTATACTGTATAGCACAGGGAAATATATACAATTTCTTGTGGTAGCTCATAGCGAAAAAAATGTGACAATGAATATATATTTATGTTCATGTATTACTGAAAAATTGTGCTCTATACTAGAATTTTACACAACGTTGAAAAATTACTATTACTCAATAAAAAAAAGGAAAAATAAAAAATTCAACAGAAATGTGATACTCATATTCCAAAAAAAGAACCTTGATCTATACTTCACACCTTATATAGAAATTAACTTAAAATGGATCATAGATCTAAATGTGGAACACAAAACTATAAAACCTTTGGAAGAAAACATAGAAATCTTTGTGTACTTGGGTTATGCTAAGAGTTCTTAAATATGATACCATTTTTAAAAACTAATAAATTGGGCTTTCACACTTAAAAAAAAAGTGAAACCCTAATCCCATAGGACTGATGTCCTTATAAAAAGAGAAAGCAACATGAAAGCTCATTTTCTCTATGTGTGCACAGAAGTCATGTGAGCACACAGAGAGATGTTGGCAGTTTACAAGGAAAGTTAAATGGCCTCAGAATGAAACCTACATTGCCTTACCTTGATCTTGGACTTCTTAGCCTCTGGAACTGTGAGAAATAAAATTCTATTGCTTAAGCTACACTGTCTATGTGATTTATTTACTGCAGCCCCAGCTGCTAATATATATAATCAGCTTTAGTAGAAGTGTCTGAGCAGGCAGATAGCTAGACATGAGCAGAGAAGAGGGGCATGGGCCAAATGGCAGGAAACCATACATCTTATGAACAACAGGGGTCCTTTGGCAGACAGAGAAAAGCTCTGAACTGATAAGAAATCACACATTTGGGGGTGACAAGTATCCTGGAGGCAGGCAAAGAAGCATGGGAAAGGGCAGGAATCTCCAGTGTCAAAATGCAAAGTTTTGCTCATTATGTTCTCATTACAATAAAGATTAGAAGTACCCATCATGCACCAACACAATGACGTCAAGACTAAATAAGGATAAAAATCCCTCCTCCCCTCAGGAAGGTGGAACTGGGATGAAAATCAGGGAATACAACCTCAACCCTCCCTCTCCAATGAATATTCCACCCATTCCTTTTTACACCCTATGTAATCAGCTTGCCAAAGAAACTCAGGGAAGCTACTCACCTGAGCCTGCCTGCTCTCTCCTTGAGAGTGTTCTATCTATCCCTTAATAAATCCCCACTTTACTTTCTTGACCTCTGTGTCCTATCTCTAAATTCTTTCTGGGATGAGACAAGAACCTAACTGCCAGCAACAGAAGTGTTGGTACCAATTTATACTCCTCATTAACAGTGATTAAGAGTTCTAATTACATAGCCTTGTCAAAACTTGATTATCAGTTTTAATTTTTGCCATTCTGGTACATTCTGGTGCCAACCTGAGGTACTGGCATCTGATTGTGATTTTAGTATGCATTCTCTGATGACCAATTGGGTAAATACTTTTTCATTTTTCATTAGCTACTTGGGTATCCTACTTTGTGAGGTGCCTGTTGCCCATGGTTGGGCTGCACCCCACAGGCCTATAAGGCCTGTACTTGCTCTGCTTCAAGATGGAAGACAGAGCCCAAAGTCAGCAATAAAGACATCAATGGTTTTATGAATGGGGAGATCTTACACATCTGACACCCCACTACATGCAGCAGAAGGTGAACAGGAAATGTTGGGAGTGTGGGGGTGAGAAGGAATAGGGAGACTACCAGTTATAGGCGGAACTGATGTTGGATTGGCTCATCTGTTACCAGGGAAACCAGCAGTGGGACAGGGCCCTTTTAGCCCCTTGGGCTAAATATCTTTTGGTCAGAGGTCTTCCTTTTGTTAAAATATCAAAAGGGAGCCATTCTGTTCTAAGGATTAGAACAACCACCAGCTGGGGCAGAGGGCAAGTATGTAAGTATTTACTGATTGGGCTCTAAGATTAAGGGGAAGGTCAGTCATGTGAGTAGGGTGTAGGGGAAGCCAGGACTGGTCAAGCAGGGGGTATACAGAGAGCAAAAGAACAGCCATCTTGGGTGGCCTGAGCATGCACCCATTAAAAAAAGAAAAACTGAGATTCTGTCTTTTCCTCATTGAGTCTGAGGGGTTTTTTTTAATATCTTCCTCATGTAAGTCTTTTTTCAAATGTAAGTTTTGAAAATATCTTCCTCCCACTTTGTGGTTTTTCTTTCTAGCACTTAATCATGTCTTTTGCCAAACAGTATTCCAATGTATTAATTTTACCTTACACTTAATGATTTTTGTTTCCCCCTTCAAGAATTATTGCCTAGCCAATTCATCACTATATTATTTTTAGAATCAGTATCTTTATAATAAGTATTGATGGCTCACAGAATTTTTCAAAGCTATTTACATTTGCTACTTCCCTTTCCTCACCTCTCACTCAAGCTATTTCAATCTACTGTTTCCATGTCTGTGCCCAAAATGCTATTGTCCAGATAGCTTGTGGTGTCCAGTTGATACTAAACTCAACAGATGTTTCTTTCAGTTCTCAGCTACCTTCACTTTTTGGCAACATTTAGCATAGTTGCCGATTCCTTCCACTCAAAACACTCTCTTCCTTGACACTGTGCTTTCCTAACTCTCTGAACACATCTTTTAAGACTTCTTGACAGGTATATCATGCTATACCTGATTTTTAATATTGCCCTTGTTCAGAGCTCAGTCTTGGAAGTCAGAGAACTAGTCCTACAAACGTGTTCTTCTTTCTTTAGAGTATTTTGGCTCTTTTGTGTTCATTGTTTTCCTACATAGATATTAGAGTCAGTTTGTCAATTTCTTCCCAAAACCATGCTAGGATTTTGACTGAGATTGCATTGAATCTATATATTAACTTTTGAATGCCAACATTACAAAAATATCCAGACATTCAATATATGGGCAGAACATTCCTCTACATTTATTTAGGTCTTTTCTAATTTTATCAGGAATTATTTTTGATTTCCATTACAAAGATTTTGCATATTTTCTTGAAAATTACTAGTGAATTTAAAAATACTTTGTATTATTGAAAATGGAATTTTAAATTTTCATTTCTAATTGCTTGTTGCTGTAATATACAAATGTAATTTTTAAAATATTTACCTAGTAAACGCTCACTTTACCAGATTCATTTATTAATTCTAGCAGCTTTTTTTTTAATAGATTACTTACTACTTTATATGTTTACAATCATGTCATCCAAATAAAACCAGATTACTTCTTCCTATCCAATGTGTGTACATTGTCTTTTTATTCCTTTATTTCACTGGCTATAATCTTAGGGACAATGTAGACTAGAAATGGTGCCTCTCTTGCTATCTCCCGGCAAAAGCATTCAGCCCTTCCTCATCACTAGATATAATGCCAGCTGTAGGTTTTTCTTCAGTACTCCTTATCAAGTTAAAGATTTCCCTTGCTATTTCTAGTTACTGGAAAGTCTTCATTTGAATGTACTTTTTTCAACCTTGAATATTTATTAAAACAATCTTGTCCTTTTTGTTCTTTATTCTATGTTGGAGTATTTGACTGATTTTCAATTTTCTCCCTCTTCTTTCAAATTTTTTCTCCTTATCTTTAATTTTCAGTAGTTTGGTTATAATGTGTTAAGGCATTATTCCTTTATGTTTATCTTAATTCAGGTTCACTGAGATTTTTGGATATGTACATTTATGTTTTCATCAAATTTTAACTATTTTATCCACTTTTTCAAATATGTGTTTTTCTTCATTGTCTTGACTTATTCTGAGATTACAATCACACAAATGTCAGACCTTTTGATATTTTCCTACAAGACTCTAAATCTATTTTTAAAACAATATTTGCCTATATAACTTCTGAAAATTGAATAATTTCTGTTGACCTATTTTTATTGTCATCTCCATTCAGCTGTTAAGTCCATTCAGTGGATTTTTTATTTCAGATATCTTTCAGTGGGAGAATTTCTATTTGGTTCTTTTTATGGTTTCATTTTTTTTTTCTGCTGAGACTTCCTATTTATTTACCCTTAGCACATTTACCTTAAAATAGCTGCTGTAAAATATTTGTCTGCTAATTGCAAATTATGAGTCATCCTGGGTTAGTCTTGGTTGATTATTTTTACTATTGAGACCAAGTAACCATTTCCTGATTATCTGTATGCTAAGTAATTTTGGATTATTTCCTGGACATTGAGAATATTTAACTGTGAGGACCCCCCCCCCCACCATTCTGTTACATATCCCCAAAAGTATTGATATTCTTATTTGATCAGAGACTTAGCTTAATTGGACTCAAACTACAACTCTTCCTCCTGGGTGTCAGCTCAAGTCTTAGTTCATTTCTTCTACTTTATCTTCACTGTTTTGAGCCTGTCTTGAGAATTCATTTTTAGTGGCTAGTCAGAGATTTGAGCAAATTTATATACACAATTTTGGAATCCCTCTCTCTGGTCCCCTATGCTTCAGGATTCCCTTTCAATTTCTCATGTCAGTAGTTGCTTCAAATTCAGCCCTCTTGTTTTTAGGCACAAGACATTGTGGGCTTTCTATTGGAGTATTAACTGCCTTATTTGCTTGTCCTTAGGCTAAGAGCCATAAAAAAAAAAAAATGGGAATCTCATCACAGGTTATTTTCTTCTTCCAAGTGCTGACTCTTTCAAGGATTTGTCTGCTTTTGTCTACTTTTCAGATCTTTCAGTTAGAATTTAAAAATTTTTAATATGAATTTTATAGTCTTTACCTCCCAGAGGATTAACCAGTAGGAGATTATTGAATCATACTAGAACTCCCAAAATATGCTTTTAAGCAAAAAAAGCATGTTTCATGACAAGAGTATTATCAAAATTTTATAATTAAAATGATTTTCATATAATAATATCTAACATTTATTGAGCATTTGCTATGTACCTGACATTTTGAGAAGTGCATTACATGCATTGTTTTATTCATTCCTCCTAAAGATCGTATGAGGAAATTCTCCTGATTTTGCAGATAGGGAGGGGAAAATGTCTTAGATAAATTGAATAAGTTGCCCAAATACATTTATCTAGCAAATAATAGAACTAGAATTTCAAGTGTAGTTTTTTGCCTCCAAAATTAAATTCTTATATACACTATACAGTACTACTCTCCTAAATTCTACGTAGTTGTAATAAATATCCTTGGAAAAATACTGGAAATTTATGTAAAAGTTTTCTATATGAGTGTTGGAATAATGAGTAATTTTTCCCCTCTTTAAAATATTTTGTGTATATTCTACAATGAGTATATATGGCTTTTATAATTGAAGACACTTGCTTTTTTTTTGTACCAGAGGAGATGGTCGAGAAAGTCATAGCTATCTTGTTGTGTTTTAAGGTCTTTTTTTTTTTTTTCATATTTGCCCTAAAGTGAGATATTAATTTAAGATTTGTTTACAAGTTTTATTTTTCTACATGAGATATTTTAACAGAATGTTTTTATCTTAGACAAAGAACATGGTTTGTAATTTACACCTTGAGACTAACAACTTTGTTAGATTGCTTAAATCACAGGACAAGTTCTCTGAGGAGAATAATTCCTTCTTAAGAAACTCACTCCTCAGTATAACTGTGATGGAGTAGTAGCTCTGCCACAGCTTTACTCTTGGAATTCTGTCTAAAAATTCCAAATATCTTGGTTATGTTGTCATGCATGTATATCCACACCACTTTAAGAAGGATCAGGCTACAATGTTAAACAATAAAGCTATCCATTGCACTGTTCTTTAATATATAGTATTGCATTAACAGTCGATATGTATTATAGATTATATATGTTATAAATCCATATTAAATCCCTTGGAATTTTCTATAATTTTTCATGAAAATGCTTTTTTTGTCATTCTCACATTTGATTTAGTAAAAATGAAATCTTAGCTCCTTTCATCACAATCGATTTCAGTATTGAAATATTTTTCCCAATAGCTACCATAATCCCTTTATCATATTTATGGGCTTACTTCATTTGTATAATTTTTATTTATGATTTCATCTTCAAGTATTTTATTTCTTTTAGGCATCACACTTGGAGCTCTCTTGGTTTGGCTCTGGGACTTAAAACTCAGTGGCTACTGGAGAACACAGCAGTACTGAACAAATTCTTACAAAGCATATTAAAGTTCTACCCCACCACCAAACATCAGAGTGTCTTTTTGGTCATACCAAGAAAACACAATTATATACACATACATGCACACAGATGCACACAGCTGTGTACACACCTCTGTCCCACATTCTGGCTTATAGGCAATTTTCTGTA
The DNA here is from genome assembly GCF_009834535.1 of Camelus ferus. Classification (NCBI taxonomy): domain Eukaryota; kingdom Metazoa; phylum Chordata; class Mammalia; order Artiodactyla; family Camelidae; genus Camelus; species Camelus ferus. The sequence continues at coordinate 56,249,355 of NC_045732.1, forward strand.
TATGTGTGTGTCTCTCTTCTGTGTGTGTGTGTGTGTGTGTGTGTGTATACACGCATATATTAGTAGCAGGTAAAGCATATATCCTTTCCTGTGAGACTAACTACTATCTGTAAAATTCTACAGCTTCATTTAATTTTGGCACTCTCATATCTCGAAATGATAATAAGAAAGGATGTATGGTGAATATTTGGAATATGGAATACACATCTTTTTAATAGACTCGGTATAGTGGAAGCCCCAAAGGAGAGTAGAAAACTTGCTCTACCTAAATAATTGGGTTCCAGCTAATTACCTATTACACAAATACCAAGACCAATTTTTAGTTCCAGTCCATACTCGGACACCAGTGTTGTTGAGACTTAATAAATATAAGCCAATTATACTATTTGTGCTCTGTTGTTGCACTACTCTAAAACTTGCCAGCTGGCTCATAAAAGTATACACACTGGTCACAAGGGGACCAAAGAGGAGAGTTGATAGTTTGGTTCAAATCATCTTGAATAGTGGATAAAAACCAACTAATGCTGATTAAATTGCTTCATTTTTGTTTATGAAAATATTATGTGAAAATGGTTAGTTGCTGAAAAATATGGTCTACAGTCCTTAGAAGCATTTTTGTCTTCCCATGAAAAGCTCTTCAATTTGCAATACAGCATTAAAAATACCACTTTTCAATAAAACTGCAAAATAATTGCTAAAATTCTCATAATGTTAATAACACAAAAAATTCCATTAACTCTAGCATATTTATTTGTAGGGTTCAGCATAATAGGAAAGGTTTCCATTTCCATAATACTTAGTAACTGTGTCGTATACAACCTCTGTTCACAGGTTTTAAAAAATATTTTAAACTTACTCTGCTATTCAATTAAGTGCCTTTATTTAATATGTAACTTCTAATAATGTACTAACATATGCCTGCTTATTTTCTCTCTCTCTATTGGTGCCTTGCTTTCACTCAGTGCCTATTTTTCTCGCATTAAATTCAGCTGATGATCATTTAGTATGCCCAGCTGTAGAAATCCAGCTTCTCACAGTCAGATGTTCTCATCAATTTAGCTAATTGACGTGACTTAATAAATTCCTTAATTACACTGAAAACGTCATTACAGGAAACAAACCAAGTAGAAAAGATTTTTTAAAAAATATCATTTTAAAAGGTTGTAAATATCCTTATGGACAGAAAGTCTGGTAAGTTTGATACAATGTTATCACACTATTGTTATAATGAGAGTTGAGCAAGGTATATTAGAGATGTGAACAAATAATGAAAATGCTCAATGAATAAAATAGCATTTTCTTTAAAAACTACATTGTTTTAAATTTTCCCTTCAATGACTTAGCTGTCCATTGACACACTGGGAAATTAGCATGTAGTATATATCTGTGTCTGGCTAAGTAACAACTACAAAAATTTGCAGAAAATATACTTATTTGCTTATACAGCTATTAATAAGATGTTTTAAAACTGTTTCTCAAGTGAAATTTTCCTTATATCTTTTAAAAAGAGCTTCTGAATCTCTTTATTGAAATTATTCTGTGATGAGTTAGAAAGGACACTTGCTATACTTGCAAATATCAAATCTGTACCTCACTGGCTGATATTAACTATCCTTTATCTCCTGTTCAGTGGGGAATGTGGAAATAAAATAGAATTTTTCTTGAAATTAATAGTTTGCGCTCTGAAGCTGAAAACATTCTATATTATGCTCACTATTTTTATATGACTTCTCTCAAATAGTTATTTGTAAGTATAATTCTGCAATAAAGGAAAACAGGATTGATGATGAAAGGAAACAAACTTTCAGAACTTGTCATAAAATTAATCTTTCACCATAAAAACATTAAAAATGCAATTTCCCACTTACAGGTAGAAAAAGGAAAATGGTGATTATATTCATAAAAATAAAAATAAGTATTAAAGGTTTACTACAGTGGTGTAAACTAATGAATATTAAATTGATATTCAGAATCTTTTGCAAAGGCTATTTCTTTAACTATTTGTCAAATTTCCATTTTATTTCTACACCATCAAAAATATTGAGCATAGCATAAATTCTAGGATGTCTTAAAGACATTTATAATTATTTATATTAAAAATTTATCTTTGTATTATAATTTTTATTGTCCCTTTACTGTATTTTTAAAAGATAACTATTTTCTACCCCAAAAATAATGAAGTAGCTAATATGTTACTGTGTTGGAATGAAAAAAATATAAAAATTGCTTTTTGAAACTTCTGATTCTGAAAGTATGAAAAAGAGTGATATATTTTTGATATGATATTTATATCTTCTTAAACATAAATATAATTAAACAAAAAAGGAAATCCAAATTTCTGAAATATCTCACTATAGATATAACTTGAATATGCAAGAAATCATATACTATATACTATTATAAAGTGTATTAAGTGTCTTCTTGATTATTATTCAAAAGACATGAAATAGCCTCAAATACTAACCAATGAAATAGAGATGCCAACCCTCATTTTGTTACATCCTAACATGTATTAAATTATCAAGAGTGTATTTAGTGAAGACATCATCTCAAATTAAATTGTGGCTAAGTGAGAAGCAATGTAATATAATTAACCCTATTTTTTCATAGTTTTCTCTTTTCACTTATTACCAAAATGACATTTACTTACTACAGAGATATCTAAAATGAAGAAATTTTAAGATAATGTTAAGGCAACATATGTAGAGATGAACACTTTTGTCATTTGACATTTATATTTCCCAAATGTTTCCTGTGCATGAACTATTTTACAAAATAAAATTATACCATATATACTGTTTCACAAACCTGTTATTTTTAAGCTGACTTTTGTACAGTAACTGAAAATGTAACTCAAAAATGTTAATTGCTAGATATAACAGTCATTTATTTAAATGTTTTCTTCTAAATGTAGTTTTGGGTTATTCACCAGTCATGAAATCTGTTTGGTAGGTTGAAAAAATACCTTACATAAATTAAATACAGTGTAATGGAATGAAAGAAAAAGAAGAGAAAACATCAGTAGAAAAGTTTGTTTCAGTTTTATTTATATGTATATGTGTGTGTAACTATGTTTCAGTGTAAAATTTTTTTCACTATGTACAAATTATAATCAAATAATGTGATGGCTACTTAAAATACATTGCACAGTATCTGGTATGTATTTGATGTTTCATAAATGTCCTCTGAATACCATAATAAATTATTAAATCCACTTTCTTTGGGAAGAGGATAAAAGTTATACTCAGAGAGATAAGATGATTTGTCTAAGTTATCACAGCTGGCTAGTGATGATCTTGGTAGCAGAATATGCTTTATCTCATTCTTAGTCAAGTGCTCTTTCAATTATACAATATTGCTTTTCTTTGAAGAATATATATGCTACTGATCAGTTTCATGTCTGCCTCAGGAGAACTTAAAATTTAGTAATAATTTCTCAAAATATATTTGTGAGTTTAGGCTATGTAATTTTATCATAGTGAAATGTGACTTGAACAGTATACTATAATGTTGGATAAAAGAAAGTTATTAGCTAGAGTATTAGCATAAAGATGAATGAAATACTGCCATTTGCAGCAAAATGGATGGATCTAGAGATTATCATACTAAATGAAGTAAGTCAGAAAGAGAAACACAAATATCCCACAATATTACTTATATGTGGAATCTAAAAAATAAAAACACGAATGAACTTATTAACACAACAGAAACAGACTCACAGACATAGAAAACAAACTTATGGTTACCAAATGGAAAAGTGGGGGAAGGGATGAATTAGGAGTATGGGATTAACCGATACACACTGCTATATATAAAATAGATAAGCAACAGAGATTTACTGTATATTACAAGGAAGTGTATTCAATATCTTGTACTAATTTATAATGGACAATAACCTGAAAAATTATACATATGTATTTTTTATATATATATATATATATATATATCTGAATCACTTTATTGCATACCTGAAACTAATGCAATACTGTTGATTAACTATATTTCAATAGAAAAGAAAGTATTAGGTACTCCAGTAAAACTTCATGTCATAGTCAGTGTATAGTTTATAGTTTACACGTTGGAGATGAAAAGTAGGAATTTATAAACATTTGTGGTTTCTGTTTATGCTGTTAACTTTTATGCTTTCATTGCATTGCTTTCATTAACTATCCTGCTGATTATATTATGAACTAGTTGTTTGAAGTAAGATACTGTATTTGAATAAGTGCAACAAAGGTTTAAAAATTTGTTTTAAAGGAAAGGAGTTGTTCCTGAGCACAGGGCAACTTGCCAAATAATCTTAAAATAGGTTTTTGTGCCATTGCAATTCTAATATTAAAAACATCTAGAATTATAATTGCACATCAAAAAGTGAAATTAATTTGGGATTTTTATTAAAAGAATTAAGACTGTGGGTTTTTTTTGATAAGAAAAAAATATACTACTTTCTGTAGTATAAACAACGTACAATATTGTTTTTCCTGTCAAAGCAAGCTTGTAGGCAAATAGTCAACCTCACATTATATCCTTCACTAATTCAAACATATTCTTTACAAGCTCTTCTATTACTTTATTCTAAAAACTGTGGATTGAAGAAATATGTTTATTTTTACAAATTTTATTACAAATATCTACTTTTACAGTCACCTTAACTTTTTAATATAGCAGAACTACTTGAAGATCTCATATTGCTAAAGTAAGGAAAGTCTTTGTACTTTATATTCAGAGAAGGATTTTTTTTCAAGAATAAGTCCCCCCGACACAGTGAACTAATTTTTGACAATGGGGCCAAGAATACTCAATGGGGAATGGATAGTCTCTTCAACAAATGGTGCTGGGAAAACTGGATAACAATATGCACAAAAATAAGATTCACCCCTAAATTGCACTATTCACAAAAATGAACTCTGAATTGATTAAAGACCTAATATCAGAACTAAATGCTGTAAAACTCCTACAAGAAAACATGGGGAAGAAGCTCCTTCACATTGGTCTTGGCAATGATTTCTTGGATATGACACCAAAAGTACAAGCAACAAAATCAAAACTCAGTAAGTGGGACTACATCAAACTTAAGCAATTCAATAAAAACAAACAAAAATAAGCCATCTCATTAAAAAATTGGCAGAGGAATTAAATAGACATTTTTCCAAAGAAGACATACAAATGGCCAAGAAGTGCATTAAAAGATGCTCAACGTCACTAACCATCAAAGAAATGCAAATCAAAGGCACTATAAGATATCACCTCACATCTGTTAGAATGGCTACCATCAAGAAGATAAGTCATAAAAGTGTTTGCAAGCCTGGGGAGAAAAGAAACACTTGGTGCACTATTGGTAGGAATGTAAATTGACACAGTCACTATGGAAAACAGCATGGAGGTTACTCAAAAAAATAGAAATCAAACTACTATACAATCTGACAATGCCACTTCTGGGCATATATCCAAAGGAAATTAAAACAGGGTAGTGATATCTGCAATCTCCTGTTTACTGCAGTATTATTCACAAAGCCAAAATATGTGAACTACCAAGTGTTTCAAATATATATATACATGAATATTTGAATATTATTCAGCCATGAGAAATAAGGAAATCTTGTCATTTGCAATAACATGGATGGAACTTGAGGATATTATGCTAAGTGAAATAAGTCAGACAGAGAAAGATAAACACCACATAATATTACTTATACATGTGGAATTTTAAAAAATCAAACATAGAAACAGAGTAGAATAGTGGTTACCAGGGCCTGGAGGGTGGAGGAATATGGAAGATGTTGTTAAAAGGTACAAACGTGCAAGTAGAAGATGGATAATTTCTGAAGATCTAATGTACACAATAGCAATTATACTCAATAATATTGTATAATATAATTCAAGTTTACAAAGAGACTAGATCTTAATTATTTCACAAAAAAATAATGCTTCCATGGTAATCATATTGCAACATAGTTGCATGAAATCAACATGTTACACATTTTAAACTTATACAGCATTATAAGTCAATTATACCTCTATAAGATAAATACTTATTTTGCTGGAATTGTAAGAAGAAATATCAATATAAAGATAATATTTGTTAGGGACTATTTTTATTCATAACATAGAAAAAGAAGTATAGCAAGCTTTCAAACTTATAGAAATACACCTACTCCTTAAAGAACATTGACCATTTTCATGTGTCAAGAATGCTTGCCATAAGTACCTTTGTAGATTCTATATTTTTTTGTTCTGTTTTTAATCAGCAGGGGAAGTAAGCTCCAAAATGGATATATGATTATACCTCATCTCTAAGAGAGATGGAACATTATTAGATTTTCATAATAAACACATTTTACTTACTTTTAAGCCATAATATGTGGATTCCAAAAATTCTAAGTGGAAATTTGCATCAAAATAAATGCCATTTGCCTTCATGTTAAGAGCATCCTGCAAAATTTTGATCAAATATGCTGCAACATCTTTTATGCATTAGGTTATATAAAATTTTACCAAGACCAATTTAGATAAATATAATATTTCAAAAATCTAGAAAATGAAAAAAAATCACATTAAGTGGCTCGTGAGCAAATGAAGAATTTGAATTTTAGCGTGACTGAAGAGTTATTTTAGACATTGTATCCTTAATTCTTCTGTGAAAGAAACTGTATTTTCTGATTTTGCACTAACTTCTAGCTTTCTAGCATTGGAGCCAGGGGAGTTTTGTTTTGAAATTACATCATTATTTCATGTGGCCTAATACTTATTAAGCTTTAGCGAGCTGTGGGATATGGTTATTATACAGATTCAGATTCAGTATAATAGGATGTGGTCAAAAATTTAGCATTTCTAACCTGGTCCTGGGTAACATTGAAATTGTTGGTACTTGTGTAATGCCCATTTTTATCTTTGATAAATGTCCTTGCTCTAAAATCTGCTATGTTTGCAATATAGCTACTGTAGCTACCTTTTGATTAGTGTCAGCATGGAATATCTTTTCCATCCTCTTACTTTTAATCAATATGTGTCCTTATAGTTAAAGTGTGCCTCTTTTAGAAAACAGAGCTGGTTCTTGCTTTTTGATTCATTCTGACAATCTATCTTTTAATTGATGTATGAGATCATTGAATTTTAATGTGATTATTGATATTGATGATGATGATTGATAATGTGATATTGATATGCATTAATATCTACTGTGTTTGCTACTGTTTTTTATTTATTGTCCTTTTTGTTTCTATTCTTGTCATCTGCTCTTTCTGCTTTCTGTAGTTTTAATTGAGCATTTTATATGATTCAATTTTCCTTTTCTTAAATCATATACATTTATTTTTATAACTTATTTTTAGTGGCTGCCCTAGAGTTTGCAATTTACAACAAATCCTAGTCTTTACTTTTAAATAACACTATACCACTTCAAAGATAGTGCAAGTACCTTATAATTACAAAATATTCCTCATTCTTCCCCTATCCCTTGTAACTTTGCTGTTATTTATTTCATTTATTCATAAGTTACAATTATTAAATTTATTGTTGGTATCATTTTAAAGAACATGTTGTCTATAATATCATTTAAGAATAAGAAAAAATAAAAGTTTTAATTTTACCTTCATTTTTAATTTTACCTTCTCTAATGCTCTTCCTTTCTTATTAGTTAGCTCAGACTACTATAAGAAAAATGCCATAAGCTGGTGACTTGATAAAATTAGAAATTTCTCTCACTGTTACAGAGATGGTGACTTCTAATTGTAGCCTCAGATGGCAAAAAGCAGAGCAGAGAAAGCAGATTCTCTTGTGACTCATAAAGGCACTAATTGCATTCATGAGGGCTCCACCATCATGACCTCCTTTAATCCTAATTACTTCCCAAAGGCCCACTTCCTAATACCATCACATTGTGGGATAGGGCTTGAACATTTGAATTTGAGGAATACACAAACATTTAGTCCATAATACTTTCATTAAGTAGATCTGATATATATTATTTTACTTCTCCCTGAAGAGCTTCTTTTAATATTTCTTGTTAAGACCAGTCTGCTAGCAAAAACTTCTCTCATATTTTTTTTGTCTGAGAAAGTCTCTATTTCTTCTTATGGAGGACAATTTAACAGGATACAGAGTTCTAGGTTTATGTTTCTTTTTTTAATTTTCTCATCACTAAACATTGCATTCCATTCTCTTCTTGCTTGCACATTTTCTGAGAAGTCTGATGTAATTCCTCCCTTTGGCTTCTTTCAAGATATTTTCTTTTTGATGTTCTGTAGTTTGAATATGATATGCCAACATGTAGTTTTTTTGGCATTTATTCTGCTTGATGTTCTCTGAGCCTCCTGGATCTGTGGTTTGGTGTATGATATTATTTTTGAGAAATTATTAGTCATTATGTCTTCTAACATTTTTTTCTGTTCCTTTGTCTCTTTCTTCTCCTACTGGTATTCCCATTACACATGTTATACCTTTTGTAATTGTTTCATGATTCCTTTATATTTTGTTTCATTTTTTCAGTCTTTTTCTCTTTGCTTTTCAGTTTTGGAAGTTTCTATTGACATATTCTCAAGCTCTAAGATTCTTTCCTCAGCCATGTCCAGTCTACTAATGAGCCCATCAAAGGCATTATTCATTTCCATCACAGTGCTTTTTTTCTAGCTTTTCTTTTAATTTTTTCTTAGTATTTTTATCTCTCTCCTTACATCCTCATCTATTCTTACATGCCATCTGCTTTTTCCATTAGAGTCCTTCACCTATTAATTTTCATTGTTTTTAATTTCCTGTCTGTTAATACCAACATTACTATTATATCTGAGTCAGGTTCTGATGTTTGCACTCTCTCTCTTAAAAACCATATTTTTTGTCTTTAGTATGCCTTGTAATTTCTTGGTGAAAGCTGGGCATGATATACTAGGTTAAAGGAACCTGGTTCTGGTTCTCACAGAGATTTATGCTCATAACGTTCTGCTTTGGTAGGTTGTGCTTCCCTGGATGAGCCCATCTTTCCAGTTTTAAGGTAGCAGTTTACCCTGAGTTTTAAGGTAGCCACAGTTCTCTGATGATCTGAGAATAGTGTTGATTTTCACTTAGTTCAGCTTCTTACTTGTTTATAGTACAGAATAATGTTTATGTTGGATGAGGAAAAATGAATTTGGCTTTCTAATTTTAAAAATTCCTAACATTAATGCAAGTGTGATTAAAATATATTGTCTGCATTATTTCTACAATTTGAATTTATTGAGGTTTTTAAACGTATAAAGGTAGTTTTTAAGGGGAGGACCAAGATGGATGAATTTTTTTGTAATTTGTCTTCTCAGTGTTATTTAACATGCTTTCTGTGGCCTGTTCTACCTTTTATTTCTTAATGTTTAATCTTCATTTTGGATATTTTATTTAGTGGTTATCTTCATCATTACAACTCTGTATAATTCTATTAGTCCTCTGTTTCTTCAGATAGTATTTCTTGGTTTCCTAATTGTAGTGACATGTTTTCTCATATTCTTACTTCACTCTCTGCCCTTCACCATTCAGTTTTAGTGAGTCATGTATTTCTTACCATTTACCTTTGTACACCTAAATATGCTAAAATTTCCAGTATTTTATTTGTCCACATTAAAGTATATCTATTGATTGACTTTTACAGATAAAGTCATCAGGTAATATAATCCCTCATTTCCCCCGTTTCCTTTCCATTTATCATTAGTTGTGTCATTTCTGTATTATTAGGGTACACAAATTTGCATATTATTTTGTTATCTCAATGTCCACATCTGTTTTACTTAGTTTTTAGTTAAAATATTCACTGATCATTAGCAATCCTTCAGCCTCAATTTTCCAAGCCATTTCTTGATTTATTTTTTAATGCATAATGGAATTAATTGTATTGTCTTTAACCAGGCATTAGCAGGAATTTCTTTGGGAGGGAAGGGCCAAGGTAGCTTTTTTTTTCCTTCCTGTAAAAATGCCTCATCTGTGTTTAATTCTTTATGTATCCTTTCCTCCTCTGGTTTTGCCCTCAGTCTTATATAACTCAGCTCCTACGAGTTTTGTCCCAAAGAATAGACTGTTTTTACCTTAAGGTACATTCCGCTATTTGATCTAAATTAACACCCTTTATGTTTCCTCATGATTTTTCATATGTGAAATCCCTGCCCTTTTTAATAAGTGCAGTACTTCTTTTCTTTTCTTCTATCTGGTTTCTGTTCAATCTTAGCTGCTTTTGATAGCTCATTCATATGTATCAGAGTGCTCAGATTACAACTGTGTTCTACTTTCACTGAAAAATAAGCTTTCATGGCTTTTTTAAACTATGTTGCATTTAAATGTTTTCCAGAGGTTAAAAAAGAAAGATTTTCACCTGATATTATCCAATATACAACTTCAACTCTTATTTATCTCATCTTTACTCATTATGTTATAACCAAAGAGTCAGCAAACTGTATCCCATGGATTAAATAAAGCCTACAATCTGTTTTATATATTTTAATTCAAAAGGTAAAACAACTATAAAACAAATACCTTAGCTTTTTAGTATAAACCGTTGGTGGAATTTTGCCTCTTGCCTTGCAAGCCTAAAATATTTATTAACTATCCTTTTAGTGAGAAAGTTTTCAGACCTGTGCTATGGCCACACTGAACTTCTTTTTATTCCTAGACCATTCCAGGCTTATTTCTATATTAAGGTCTTTACACTTGGTTTTCCCTCTGCATGGAGCAACCTTCTTTCAGGTAGTCTCAGATTTGCCCTTTTTACTTCAGATCTCTGCTCAAATGTCACTTATTTAATGTCTTTCCTCACCATTTACTTGAAAATCATCACCACACCACTATTAGAAAATTGAATTCCATTATTTAGTTTTATTTTATTTGTAACATTTTAATTGTGTGTGTATATATATATATATATATACACACACATTCTTTGCTTATCTGTTTATTATCTCTCATCTCAACTTAATTGTAAGATCCATTTGGGCAAAGTTTAATGAATTTTGATCTCTATAGTAAGTGGTCAATGAATCTTTTTCTTTCTTGGTACTGGGTATTCTTTTTAAAACAATGAATATTAAATTTTGCAAAATGAATTTTCATTCCTGATATTTTTAATTTTTATATTTTCTCTTTTTCTAACAGTTTTGCTATACTATCAATCTTTCCATTCAAAGTACCACATTTTGGGGTTTTTGTTCTATTGTTTGTTTCCTACTCCTTTGATTTCTGCTCTTATTTTCCCTATAATCCTTTTACTTCTAAATTCTTTCCTCAAAAAATTCTGTAATCCACACCCCATTTACTTGTTTGGTTAGACTTTGTGTTTCTTTTTCCCTAGTCTACTTGCCTGGGTTAAAACATCTGAAATTGATGAGAATCCTGGATTTCTTCATGTTTTCCCTAGAACAAAAAATGTCATCCCTTATTGTACTGTTATTACTGGCTTCAATAATCAAAACATAATTCAAAGTATTTGGGTAAAGTTTTAATGAAACTCCCAGTAGAATTTTAAGAAATTATTGCATTTCAAAACATTACAAAGGAAAAAGAAGCAAACAATACACAGTCTGTATAGCAAAAAAAAAAGAAAATATCAAAGAAATATAATTAATTAGAAAACACAAAACATGATGACAGAAGTAGGACCAAACTATCAATTACAACAAAGAGTATAAATATATTGGATTCCCTCAAATAAACATTAAAATCATCTCATATTTAATTACCAAAATTTGAAAACAGACCTATAAAAATACATCTAAAGCAAAGTAAAATGTAAATGTTAATAGTAAAGATTTTTAAACCTATAAAAGAAAAAACAATCAACAACACATAGTTTTGAAATTATGTAAAAATACATAAATCAAGCTTTCCCCAGAGAGCACCAGATTAAGTAAAACCAAATTTTACTAATAACTCAAATTCCCCTGGTTACTGTCCCTACATGAAGAAAGATATTCAGCTCCCTACAAAATCTCAAGCATTATTACGTTCTATGTTTTGTGGAGTACCTAGAATGCATTTCACATATGCTCATAAATAATTCTCCTACTTTGAGTGTTTCTAGGTATTGTACTTTCTATTAAGGATCTACTGGGCCCTATTGTGACTACAAAACAAAACTATCTGTCATTTGACATTTACTAGCATATCAATTAAGATAATTTAGTGTTAAAACATAAACTGAGGCATATTAAAATTTTAAGAGTTTATTTGGGCAAAAATTGATTCAAATCAGGCAGCACCAAAGCAGAAGTAGTTAGGAGCTGTTGCATTGGCAGAGGCTCAGGGAGAAACTTTTATACAGAAGAGGCAGAAGCAAAGTAAGGAAATAATTGATTGGCTACAGTTTAAAACCTAGTTGGCTGTTTGTGACTGGTTGTCCTTAGGTTTTAATTTTGTAACCTTGAGGCATTTACAGGCTTAGATTTTGGTTTGCTTACATAGGCTGCCACAGCATTATAGCAACCTCAGTCTAATGGCCTCCTTATTTAATAAAGCACTAGATTATGCTACAATAACAGATGGCCTCAACATTTCAGTTGCTTAACACCATAAAAGTATTTATAATTCATGTTACATATTCAAAGTAGCTCATTATAGTTAGAGCTCCAGTATGACAGAAGTTTCATCTTAAGAGTCACTTTTACAATCATCATAGCAAAGGGAAGGGATTGTACAGAATTATACATTGAGTCAGAAAGATTCTGCAGAGAAAAGATATAGGCTATTTTTATTAAGTTTCTTGGCCAAAACAAGTAATATGATCTCACTTAACTTCAAAGGGGGAAGGGAAGTTTAACTGCCTCAGAAAGAATAATATTGAAATATGTGTAAACAGTTCTTATAACTATCATAGATAGATATTATTGTGTCCTCCAATAGTTGAAACACTAGAGTTCTTGAAATGACAAAGCTGCGAGATGTTTTGTTAAAAAAATTGTCTTCAATGTCTTATTTCGCATTTGTCTTATGTGTTACATTCACTTAGATCACAAAGAGTACTTTCTTACACCAAAGTCTTCCAGAATTACAAGACCCTATTTTCTATTTTAGTCAAGAATATAAACAGTGCAACAGGACTGGATTCAGGTATACCTTGTTTTAACTGAGCTTCGCTTTACTGTGCATTGCAGTTACTGTTTTTTGTTTGTTTTACAAATTGAAGATTTGTGGCAACCTTGTATTGAGCAAGTCTAGTAGCATTATTTTTTCAACAGCATTTGTCTCTGTGTCACATTTTGTTAATTCTCTTAATATTTCAAACTTTATATTACTGGTAACCAGTGATCTTTGATGTTACTATTATAATTGTTTTGGGGCATCATGAACCACATCTATGCAAGACAGCAAACTTAAATCAATAAAGTTGTATGTCTGACTGTTCCACTAACTGGTGCTTCCACCATCAATCTCCCTCTACTCAAACACCCTACTCCCTGAGACATAGCAATACGGAAATTAGGCCAATTATTAATCCTACAATGGCCTCTAAGGGTTCAAGTGAAAAGAAGAGTAACACATCTCGCACCTTAAATCAAAATTTAGAAGTAATTAAGCTTAGTAAGGAAGAAGTGTTGAAAGCTGAGACAGGCTGAAAGTTAGGCCTTTGTGCCAGTTAGTCAAGTTATGAATGCAAAATAAAAGTTCATGAAGGAAATTAAAAGTGCTACTGTAGTGAAGCAGGGCTGAAATCTGGGTTCCCAAGGGCTCTGGCACTAGTGACACAGGGGATGGTTCTTCACAGACCCTACTCCTGGGTATACAGTTCAGAGTTCTCAAATATTACCTGGTGCCTGCACTTCCTGTTAGAAACCAGGCGACCGTAAAGCTTACATGGGATGAGTTTCTAAGCCAAAACAGGGAGAAGAATGAACAAAATCCATCAATTCACTTCATACAGGTACAAAAAAAAAAAGAAAAATATCATTTTCTTTGTGATAAGAACTCTTTGAAAGTTAAGGGAGTGAATCCTGAAATTCTCATCATCAATGAATTTTATATTTTCATATATTTTTCATGTTACTAATTAGAAATACTTCATTTCAGCTTGAAAAACTTCCTTTAGCATTTATGGGCAGGTCTAGCAGTGATAAATTCTCTTAGCTTTTGTTTGTCAGGAAACTCTCTCTCTTTCATTTCTGAAGGACAACTTTGCCAAGTAAATTATTCTTGATTGATTGTTTTTTTCTTTGAGCACTTTGAATGTATCATTCCACTCTCTCCTGTCTGTAAGTTTTATGCTGAGAAATCTACTGACAGTCTTATCAGGATTATCTTGTATGTGATGGATCTTTCTTTTTCTCTAGCTACTTTCAAAATTCTCCTTTTGTCTTTGATTTTGAGAGCTTGATTATAATGTGTCTCTGTTAAAGTCACTTCAGGTTGTATCTGCTTGGGAGCTTCATGTACCTGGATGGCCATGTATCACTCTCTAGGTCTGAGAATTTTCCAGCCATTATTTATTTAAGTTTCCTGTGTCTTTCTCTCTCTCTTCTCCTTCAGGGACTCCCACAATGTGAGAGTATAGAGATGCTGAGGGTAGCAATAGTGGCTAGAGCTATTGGAATCCTTGGAGGCAAAGGCTGCTAATGTCTTTCCTGTTCTTTTTTTTTTGCTCAAGGGAGGAAGTTCTAGGCAAATGGATCCCTCTTGGCACCTGGTCTGCTGTGCTGGCACACAGAGAAGCAGTGGAGCCAAGATCATAAGATCAGGTGCTCATGAAACTACCATGGTGTTTTTATTCTTAGATCCAAGCTCACTTTCTGCAGTGATGGCACCAGTGTCTAAGGTGCAGTCATGTGAAGATCTTCTGTGGAATCCATCTAAGACTCTGGGGATCACTGGGTGACTCGGCCAGGGTAGTGGATGTAGCAGCAATTTGGACCTAGGGTGCAATGGCAGCACAGCCTGGGGATGGTGGGCCAAAGTCCCAAGCCTGACCCCCAGGGGCATTCACAGGATAGCAACAACATGTCCCCAGTGGTGGCCCATTAAAGCCATGTTTTGGAACCTAGGGAGTGAAGTTCAGAGAGGCAGTGCAGCCAAGCAATGAAGGATCAGAGCCATGAACTTGAACTCAGGTGAGGCAGGGCTCAAGGTAGTGGCAATGGAGCCCCAGTAATGACTGTCAAGTCATGACTTGTGACCCAGGGCACAAGGCTCAGGTCAGTGGGGGATTTCCCAGTAGTGGTGGGACAAAGCCACAACCTGGGGCAGAAGGCAGGGCTCAAATGCAGCTGCATTCCCATATATAGAGAGAGGTACTGTGACACCCAGATCCCAGAGAATGGGTTGTACAGCACTGACTGGAGCGCCTGGGAGGAGGCCTCATCACAGCAACAACTCTAGCCTGGTGGAGTAAATTCAGCAGAGGGGAAACCAGGCAGCTCTGTCATCTGGGCTAAGCACTGGTATTGACTGTAGGAGACTTCACTATCAAAGGCTGCAAACATCCACAGCAGTGAGCCTTGCCACAGTTCTCCTGTTCTCCTTTCCCCCCTGTGGTGAAACTCCTCTGGCACTGAGCTGCCCATGGACCTTTTGTGTCTTATCCTGGTGTCCTATGAGGTCATTAAGAAAAGATATATTGAAACACCACAGGTCAGTGGTTTTAGTCACAAAAGGAACTTGACAAAAGAGATAACTCCCATTTTTCAATATTATCTTTGACATTTTCTTTAGCTCAGCTGAAAAGAATATTGAATCTAAAAAAAAATACACAGTGAACATGAGAGAAAAATACGGTTGTAAAGATATCTGCCTGGCCATGAAAAAGTGAACAACCATGCTGTGAATTTTCCATGGAAAGGGAAGCAATTAGGAGCTAAGACTCTTGATCCTACAACTGCAAGAAACTGAGTTCTGCCAATAATCTGAATGAGCTTGGAAAGGGGCCCTGAGCTCTAGATAAGAACACAGCCCAATTGATATTTTGAATGTAATCTTATGAGACCCTAAGCAGAGAAAAGTTAAGCTGTCCCTAGGCTTCTGGCCCAAAGAAATAGTGACATAATAAATCTGTGTTGTTTTTAGCCACTAGATTTTTAATAGCTTGTTGCAAGCAATAGAAAACTAATACAGTTTTTAAAGTCTGTATCCATTTATCTGCACTGGCTTTACTGATTGCAGGAAACAACTCTTCAATACTCTGAACTTGGGATATCAAAACCTTTTAAGACTTCATATTTTTAGAGTAGTTTAAGGCTTACAGCAAAGTTATGAGGAAAGTACAAAGATTTCTTATATACCCCCTATGCCCACGCATGCAAAATCTCCCCTATTGCCAACATTTTCCACGAGAGTGGTACATTTGTCACAATCCTTTCTTTTTTAACATTTTTTTAATTGAGTTATAGTAATTTTACAATGTTGTGTCAAATTCCAGTGTAGAGCATAATTTTCAGTTATACATGAATATACATACATTCATTGTCACATTCTCTTTTGCTGTGAGCCAACACAAGATCCTGTATATATTTCCCTGTGCTACACAGTACAATCTTGTTTATCTATTCTACATTTTGAAATCCCAGTCTGTCCTTTCCCACCCCCCGTCCCCCTTAGCAACCACAAGTCTGTATTCTATTTCTATGAGTCTGTTTCTGTTTTGTTTATTTGTTTGCTTGTTTGCTTGTTTGATTATTTATTTATTTATTTATTTATTTATTTATTTATTTATTTATTTATTTATTTATTTATTTATTTTTAGATTCCACATATGAGTGATCTCATATGGTATTTTTCCTTCTCTTTCTGGCTTACTTCACTTAGAATGACATTCTCCAGGAACATCCATGTTGCTGCAAATGGCGTTATGTTGTCTGTTTTTATGGCTGAATAGTATTCCATTGTATAAATATACCACCTCTTCTTTATCCAGTCATCTGTCGATGGACATTTAGGCTGTTTCCATGTCTTGGCTATTGTAAATAGTGCTGCTATGAACATTGGGGTGCAGGTATCTTTTCGAATTAGAGTTCTCTCTGGATATATCCCCAGGAGTAGGATTGCTGGATCATATGGTAAGTCTATTCCTAGTCTTTTGAGGAATCTCCATACTGTTTTCCACAGTGGCTGCACCAAACTTCATTCCCACCAGCAGTGTAGGAGGGTTCCCTTTTCTCCACACCCTCTCCAGTATTTGTAATTTGTGGACTTTTGAATTATGGCCATTCTGACTGGTGTGAGGTGATACCTCACTGTAGTCTTAATTTGCATTTCTCTGATAATTAGTGATATTGAGCATCTTTTCATGTGCTTACTGATCATTTGTATGTCTTCCTTGGAGAATTGCTTGTTTAGGTTTTTTGCCCCTTTTTGGATTGGGTTGTTTGTTTTTTATCTTATTAAGTCATATGAGCTGCTTATATATTCTGGAGATCAAGCTTTTGTAGGTTTCACTTGCAAAAATTTTCTCCCATTCCATAGGTTGTTGTTTTGTTTTATTTATGGTTTCCTTTGCTGTGCAGAAGCTTGTAAGTTTCATTAGGTTCCATTTGTTTATTTTTGCTTTTATTTCTATTGCTTGGGTAGACTGTCGTAGGAGAACATTTTTGAGATGAATGTCAGGTAATGTTTTGCCTATATTTTCTTCTAGGAGGTTTATTGCATGTGTCTTATGTTTAAGTCTTTGATCCATTTTGAGTTTATTTTTGTGTATGGTGTAAGGGAGTGTTCTAGCTTCATTGATTTACATACTGCTGTCCAGTTTTCCCAACACCATTTGCTGAAAAGACTGTCTTTATTCCATTGTATATTCTTGCCTCCTTTGTCGAAGATGAGTTGACCAAAAGTTTGTGGGTTCATTTCTGGGCTCTCTATTCTGTTCCATTGGTCTATATGTCTGTTTTTGTACCAGTACCATGCTGTGTTGATGACTGTAGCTCTGTAGTATTGTCTGAAGCCTGGGAGAGTTATTCCTCCAGCCTCTTTCTTTTTCTTCAGTAATGCTTTATAAAACACTGATGAAGGAAATTAAAGAAGACTTAAAAAAATGGAAAGATATCCCATGCTCCTCGACTGGAAGAATCAATACTGTTAAAATGGTCATACTGCCCAAGGCAATCTACAGATTTAATGCAATCCCTATCAAATTACCCAGGACATATTTCACAGAACTAGAACAAATCATAGTAAATTTTGTATGGAACCACAAAAGACCTAGAATTACATTTGTCACAATCGATGAAAACATTAAGACATTTTAATATCAGTTTGTGAAGATTATTTTACACTTTTAAGATTAAGCATAGATCAATAAGTAGTGTTATTGTTGCTCTGTTGAGCCTCAGTATTCTTCAAACAACCTTTAAAAAATAGTCTAAAAATAAGGCATAGATATGGGGCTAGACCATCTCTCTGCATAGCATGAATCCGCCTGACTACTCCTACTGTTGAGGACAGTTGTGTGGCATAAGTTGAATAATTGTTACTGTAAGTCCTGGAGAAAGGGACCTAGAAAGGGTCATTCCAACATCTCAAAGGGACATTCCAAGATCCCCAATACTGGAATCTCTATTTTGACTAGGCCTCTATCTGCAGAGGTTTCTGTTAAAAATACAAATGTCACATGTTAGATATAATGAAGCATTAGCATTCATACTAGGGAATCAGAGATTTTGGATTAATTGGGCACAGGTTGGACACATTTTGCTGAAGAGAGAAAAGAAAATCCTGGGGGTAGGAATGCTTCAGGGTATAACAGCAATCTTAATCATTGATTTGCATAAAAAACTAAAGATTTTTTTAAAGTATTGTGCATTTTTAGATTTCTAGAACAATAACTCAGTTAATTATATAGTTCATACCAAGATCCAAACATGAAAAGAAACCATTGGCTAAAACCATTTGTCTAAACTCTGAAATCAATTGTCCTTTGTTTCTTTGAGGATTAAACGACTAAATAACAAAAGCTTCTAATATTTGATTGTGTGAAAGAACAACTTAGCTCTGTGAAATGAACATTAGTATGCATATGTGAATTGTTGCACTCAATGCTCTCATTTGTGAAACAAACAAACAAAAAAAACCATGTTAAAGCTGACCATCTTTCACTCATATATCAGCTTTTAAGAGCCATCAGCAGTAGAGGTGTGTATGGCTGGCTTTTATTTCATTTATAAAATAGCTGCTGTGTTTTGTTAAGGTCCATTATGCTAATTTGGGTGCAAAACCTGCTGCTGCAATACAACTTTTGTATAATTTAAGTGCCACTATATTTGTTTTTCCTTAAGCTTGGCCACTAGGAGTTTCTGCCTCTTCTGTTAAATGGCTTCTGCAGTTTTTCCTCCTACTCTTTTTCTACTTCACTTTACATCTTAATGGGATACATCTGTTAGTGGACAGATAGCACAAGATGAACATAAGGCACTGCTTTCTAAGGTCAGCTAAGTTGCCTCACTTGGTTCATTCTATTTTTAGAAATGAATCTTCACTCTTAAATTTTTGCCCATGACAAACATATAGGATTTTTTTTTCTTTTTGCATTAAAAAATCCTATTTTGTAAGTGAAAATGAAACTGAAATCTAAAGCCTTCTGCTCCTGAATTGTAATGTAGCAGAGTCCAAAGGGAGCAAAAGGACACCTGGATGAAAACATATACAGAGGTCAAACATTCATAAACCTAATGCAACAGCAAAATCCTTTGATTTGGATTTGACAACATAAGAAACTCCCAGGATATGTCAAGTGAATTAAGATCCATTGAAGAATTATCTAAGAAATTGGTGTCAGTCTGTGAAGCAAGACTTAGATTTAGTTATTGAAGATTTGGGTAAGTATTAAAATTGCCTGATCTTAAAAAGTTTGAATTGGTTCCATTAAAAAAAAAATGTAAAGGCTTTCAACATAGAATATAATGAGGAAAATTGGTTGAGAAATTACCAAGTATCAAGCATTGAGCCAGGAACTTTTTCTTATTTTTATTTTTTTTTCAATAAAGGATTACAGAGTCTCTCCAAGGACTCCAGATTCTGTTATTGCACAGTCCAAGTCTCCCAACAGAGGACTTTCCTCGTATTCCTGAGAAAGCCAGGGGCCTGAGAGCCAGGTTCCCTGGCTGCATTATGACCATGAGCTGCTCTGGCTGTGGCACTAGACAGCGTCTCAATCTCAGGCTTGGAAGAGTGCTTTTTCCCTACCCTTCTAAATCCTGTGATGAGCATCTCTGAGCAAAGGGTGACATGGCTAGCACAGGGGGTAGAAAACACACTGCACTCAATGAGAGAAAGCTTGGTTGTAACTCTGGGCTTCCTTAGAGCCTGGCTTCTTTATGGGCCCTACCGGCTTACAGCTGAGGCTGTGTCTAGCCTGTCCCTGAGGCCAGCTTGCCACAGAGACAGTCACCTGGTCCAGGGACATCAGACACATTTCTCTGCCACACAGGAAAAGCAAAGGGGGCCACTCAAGAGGGATCCCTGGTCGGTTGTCCCCAGTGCCAAGCTCCAAGTAAATGCCCAAGGCTGGGATCTGGGAGCAGGAGGCTAACCAGCCCAGAATCTCCTGCCACCAGCCCAGGGGCACAGACCACCAGCCTCAGTCTGCATTTCTTATCCCAATGGCCCTGGCCTCAAGGTGTCATAATTCAACTAACTTCCTTCCTTCCTTCCTTCCCTCTTTTCTTTCTTTCTCTCTTTGTTTCTTTTTACCTTTTGGCCCCCTTCACCCAATCCCCCCCCCCTTTCTCTGGCCTCTGCAAACCACCAGTCTGTTCTCTGTATCTATGAGTTTATTTTTTGTTTTGTTTTTGTTTTTTAGATTCCACATGTAAGAGAGATCATATGGTATTTGTCTTTCTCTGTCTGATTTACAAACTTTATTTCTATTAGTTATTTCACTAAACCTTCACAAAAATCTTAAGAAGTAATATTGTTTTGGAAACTGAGTCTCACAGTGGTTGAATGACTTGCACATTCATGTGTGACCTTCTTCTTTGTATACCCAGGAGTTTAATTGCTGGGTCATAGGGCAACTCTGTTTTTAACATTTTGAGGAGCTGACAAACGCAACAGTGTCTGAGAGTTCCAATTTCTCCACATCCTTACCAACACTTATTTTCTCTTTTTCATTATGAGCTACCCTAGTGGTGTGAACTGATATCTCATTGTGTTTTTTAGTTGTATCTCACTGACAGCTAATGATTATTAGCTATTTATACATCTTCTATGGTGAAGTGTCTGTTCAAATGTTTTTGTCCACTTAAAAAAAATGAGTTGTTTGTTTTATTTAGTTTTAAAAGTTCTTTACATACTCTGGATAAAAGTCCTTTATGCGATACATGTTTTAAAATATTTTTCTCCCAGACTGTAGCATGGATTTTCATTTTCTTAACAGTGACATAGGAAGAGCAAAGTTTTTAATTTTCATAATTTTCATAAACTCTCTTTTTATGTATAACTGATTATTTTATGTATATTTTAAGAAATGTTCACTTAATATAAGGTCACTAAAATTTTTCTATTTTTCTTTTCTTTTTTAATTGAAGTATAGTCAGTTACAATGTGTCAGTTTCTGCTGTACAGCATAATGTCCCAGTGATGGATATATATACACATATTTGTTTTCATATTCTTTTTCATTAAATGTTATTAAAAGATATTGAATATAGTTCCCTGTGCTAAAAAGAAGAAACTTGCCTTTTCATCTATTTTTATATATAGTAGTTAACATTTGCAAATCTCAATCTCCCAAATTTATCCCTTCCCACCCCCTTTCCCCCTAGTAACCATAAGATCGTTTACTATGTCTGTGAGTCTGGTTTTTTTTTTTTTTGTAGATGAGTCCATTAGTGTCCTCTTTTTTGTTTTTTTTTTTGGATTCCACATATGAGTGATACCATATGGTATTTTTCTTTCTCTCTCTTACTTCACTTAGAACTGGCTTACTTCACTTTCTCTGGCTTATTTCACTCAGATGATCTTCAGGTCCATCCATGTTGCTGAAAATGGCATTATTTTATTCATTTTTGTGGCTGAGTGGTATTCCATTGTATAAATATACCACAACTTCTTTGTCCAGTCCTCTGTCAATGGACATTTAGGCTGTTTCCATGTCTTGGCTATTGCATATAGTGCTTTATGTTTTATTTTAAATGTTTTCTTTTGAATTTTGTCTCTAACATTTAGGTCTATGATCATTACTAGTTAATTTTTACACAGTATGAGGTAAGGGTCAAGGTTTTATTATATTTTCATGTAAATATCTAATATTTCCTATCCCATCTGTGAAATATTATCCTTTATCCATCGAAATACCTTAATAATTTGTCAAAAATTGACAGGTCATATAAGTATAAATCTATATCTGGATTTCATTCTGTGTCATTGTCTATATATCTAATACCATTTCAATAACACAGTCATGATTAGCACAGTTTTATTATGTCTTAAAGTCAGATAGTACAGATATTTCAACTTTTTTCTCCATTTTCAAAATCATTTTGACTATAATCAGTTCTTTGAACTTCAAACAAAATTTAGAAAAGTTTGGACATTTTTACAAAAATGTGCTAGTATTTTGATTGGAAGTATGTGATTCTGTAGATCAGTTTGGGGAAACTTACAGCTTAACAAGGTAGACTTTCAACCACAATCATTTAATTCTTCTTTGTTTTCTCTCAATAATTGCATATATATGTAAGATGTACATACACATAACTATTATATATATTTCAGTAACATATATATTATATATACATATATTCAGTGTATATTTCATTCAGTATTGCATATTTAGTATACATTTCTTTCACATCTTTTATTAAATTTATTCTTCAGTCTTTTATATTTTGATACTATTGTAAATGACATTAATTTTAATTTTGTTTCTGATTACTGATTGCTACTGTACAAAGTGCAATTGATTTTTTGTATTATTCTTGTATCCTGCAACCTTACTACTCACATATTGGTTTGTGTACCTTATTAGTAGATATATTTGAATTTTTCACACAGACAAAAATAGTGAACTTTGGCCCACATATTATTAAGTAAAATATAAGGTTATAGAGTAATTCTATACCCAGCTTTTTGGGGAAATGTCAAACCATTTTCCACAGTGGCTGCACTATTTTACCTTCACACCAACAGGGTATGAATATACAAATTTCTCTACATCCTCAACAATACTTGTTTTTTTCACAATTTTTTTGATTACTTCCATCCTCGTAGGTGTGAAGTGGTATCTCATTATGGTTTGGATTTGTGTTTCCTGATAATTAGTGATGTTAAGCAACTTTTCATGTGATGAGTCCTCATTTGTACATCTTCCTTAGAGAAATGTCTATACAAGATCTTTGCCCATTTTTTATTTGGGTTATTTGGGTTTGCTGTTTTTGTTGTTATTGTTGAATTTTAGGAGTTTTTACATGTTCTGAATGTTAATCCCTTTTCAGGTTTATAATCTGCAAATATTTTCTGCTATACTGTGGATGACCTTTTCAGGCTCTTGATCAGCTCTTGATAGTCACAAATGCTTTTAAATTTGATGAAGTCAAGTTTACCTATTTTTCCTCTTGTTGCCTATGCTTTTGGTGTTGTGTCCAAGAAATCATTACTTAATCTAATGTCATGAAGTTTTCCCTCATTTTTTCTTCTAAGAGTGGTAGTGTTTTAGCTCATGCATTTAGGTCTTATATATATATAGTTCTAGTTAATTTTTGTGTATGGTATAATGTAAGGGTCCAACTTGACTCTGTTTTATGGGAATATTCAGTTTTCCCAAAATCATTTGTTGAAAAGACAGCCTGTTCGCCCATTAAATGGTCTTAGCATATTTACTGAAATTATTTGATCAAATATAAGAGGATTTATTTCTGGCCCCTCTATTCTATTCCATGGATTATATTTGTGTTTATGTCAGTACCACACCTTTTTGTGTGTGTGTGTGCGTGACAAAAAATGTAACATGAAATTTATCATCTTAACCATTTTTAAGTATATAGTATTAACTATGGTTGCATGTGTTCACATATCTTTACATTTAAGTGTATAGTATTAATTATCTGTACATTGGTGTGCAGCATATCCCTAGAACATTTTTGTCATGCATAACTCATTAAAAAACAACTCCTTATTTTCGCCTACCTCCAGCTCTGTCAACGACAATTCTTCCAGTTTCTAAGAGGTTGACTACTTTAGATAGTTCATATAAGTGAAATCATGAAGTATTTGTCTTTTTGTGACTGGCTTATTTCACTTAGCCTAATGTCACCAAGGTTCATCCACGTTGTAGCATGTGATAGGATTTCCTTTTTCTTTAATGCTGATTGCTATTCCACTGTATGCATATACCACAGTTGATTTATCCATTCATCTATCAGTGGGCATTTATGTTGTTTCTATCTCTTAACTACTGTGAATAAGACCACAGTGAACATAGATGTACAAATATCTCACCAAGATCTTTTTTCAATTCTTTTGGATACATACTAAGAAGTGGGATTGTTGGATCATAAGATAATTCTATTTTAATTTTTTAAGGAATCACCATGCTGCTTTCCATAGCAGCTGTACCATTTTACATTTCCAACAACAGTTCCAATTTCTCCATATCTTTGCCACCATTGTTATTTGTTGTTATTGTTTTTTGATAGTGGCCATCTTAATGAATGTGAGGTGATCTGTCATTGAGTATCATACTGTTTTGATTAATGTATTTTTGTAATAAGTTTTGATATCAGGAAGTATGAATCTTCCCATTTGGTTCTTTGTTATCAGCACTATTTTGGCTATTCATGATCCTTAAGATTTCATATGAATTTTAGTATTTTTCACTAATTCTGCTAAAATATGTGGTTAGGATTTTGATTTGGAGAAAGTGGGCATGCCTGAAAGGAGCCAACTAAACCCTAAAAGAAGGAGGAAGGCAGATGCTTAAAAGCTCTGAATACAGGTGAATTTTTAATTGTTTCTAAGATGCTACAGAACCCCATTAACCCACCAGAACATATCCACTTCCTTCTTATAAAGTGGTGAGTTATGAGAAGATAGAAGTAATTAAGTATTTGGGTTTAAAGACTTTCTTTAAAGGCAGGGCAGTACATAAGACACTCACTGATTGTCTCTGGGCTGGGGAACTGTGTGGCTGGGGAAATTGGTGGGAATGTCTTCCATGCAGTATTTCTCAGCAGTGCCAGTCACTTTCCACTACTTCTCCCAGCCTGCCCGCCTGAGTTCTAAGATATGCCACTTATCCTTCCCCGAGTTCCCTCGTAGGAAAAATAGAGATAAGTTCTTGAGGAAGCTCCTAGATACCTTAGAATGTCGAAAATTAGATATGCTCCATTCCCTTCATTTTGAGGGAGTGAAGTGGGAACTGGGTAGCCATCTCATCAAGACCAAAATCACCCTGTTACTGAGGGAGGGTGGAGCAAGGAGTAGTAAAAATGCCACAAAATTGTCTACCATTTTAAATGTTGTTTTTTTTCTTGATCAGGCATTCACTAGGTCGCTGTACACCTATGACTACTTTCCAGAAATCCTATTAAGTTATTTTAGCCAGTCTCTACTTGTTTTCAGATGTTTGCTTGGAGGTACAAAGGCCTAGAGCTTTCTGCCATTTTCCTGGGTCTTTATAGTCTGGCATTTTCCTGACAACACTCTTCCTTATCCTCACAATTTAATATTTACTTTATCTTTCATGAATTTATGCTCTTATTTTTTCTCTTTTTTTAATTGGAGTATAGTCAGCTTATAATGTTGTGTCACTTTCTAGTGATATGCTCTTATTTTTATTATTTCATTCCTTTCACTTTTTTGGGGTTTTTCTTGTAGTTCTTTTTCTAATTACTTCAGATGAATGCTTGATGCTTCTTTCTTTCTTTTCTACTTCTTTCATCTATTATTATCTATTTATCTGTCCTCTATTACATATCTGTGTGTATACTCATGTATATAAATATTGTATATATAATTGAATACCTTAAATATCTCTTTAACTGTATCTGACAAATTTTGTTATGTATTATTATATCATTAAATTCTACACATTTTAAAATTTCTATCCTGATTTCTTCTTTTAATGTTCAATTATATAGTAATATATCTCAATTTCTGAAAATGTGGGATTCTAGTTATAGCTTTGCACTAATCTCTGATCAAATTGAATTGTCATTAAAATAATCTGAATAATATATTTCTGTCATTATGATCTGTTATATAGTCAGTTTTCTGTAAGTACATTTCAAGTGCTTGAAAGAATGTGTATTTTTCAGTTTCAGGATGAAATATTTTATGTTTGATCAATTTGATCAAGCTTGATATGCGTGCTGTTTAAATCTCTTTACTTTCAATACTTTTTTTCCATCTGTTTGATCTAATACTAAAAATTGTGTCAAAATCTTACCTTATGACAATGGATTTGTCTCTTCTACCATGTGGTTCTATCAACTTTTGCTTTACATATTTTGAAGTTATGCTAAGATATATATTAAATTTCCATATCTTCCTGGCAATGCTTTTTCCTTTTAAATCAATTTTATCTAACATTTATATAGCTGTAGCAGATTTCATTCAATTAAAATTTTCCTTCTATATGTTTCTTCAATCTTTAATTTCAACATTGTTATTATTGTCTTATTGTGTTTCTTGTAAGCAGTAGTCTGTTGAGAGACTAAGCACTTTGAACACTCATAATTTTAGAAATTACTGATAACTTTTAAACTTGTTTTTTATTACTATCTTATTTTGAGTTTACTATTATGTTCAACTGTTCAATGTTATTCTTTATTTCCTTGCATTAATTTTTACTTTGTTTCATTTAATTTTCCATCTTTTTGTAAGACCATACAGCTTCTATTTTTATTCTTTTGCTCTGGAAAATGTATATGCATATTCATGTATGTAATAATGGATTTTTGTGGACAATTAGGAGCTTCTATTACATGTTTTCCTAACAGTATTATTGATATATAATTTACATACCATAAAAAATCACCCATTGAAAGTGTGTAATTCAATAGCTTTTAGTATATAATCATGATCAATTTTAGAACATTTTCTTTACCCTCCCCCCAAAACGTCTTGTTTCATGTCACCTCCACATCCTAGGCAACTGCTAACATACTTTAGGTAGCTATAGATTTACCTTCTGGGCTGTTCATATAAATTGAATCAAACAGTATGTGATCTTTGTGACTCAAGAATACCTACAAAAAGTGACTGAAGAAAAAAAGAGCTAAAGTGACCAGAAAGAAAGATCTGTAGAGAAAATACCATAAATAAACAGTATTACGGAAGCCAGAGGGAGAATGCTAAAGATGAAAAAGATATCAATAATTTTGAATACTACAGATATCTAGTTTTGACAGAAAGTAGGATCCTTATAAGCTCCAAGACTAATAATACTGAAATAGTACTCTCCACTTCATTTTACTTAGCTTGAACTCACTTTTGGTGTCTTTCTATTTCATCCTTCACGATTATTGCCATACCTTGTACAAAATGTTACAGGCTTTCAATGTTTGAGGGGAAAAAGAGACCCCTACTATTAATAACTAACACTCATATAGCACTTCCTATATGCCAGACAGTATTCTAAAAATTTTACATATGCTATTTTAGGGTGGGAAGGGACAGGCTGAGATTTCAAAACGTAGAATAGATAAACAAGATTATATTGTATAGCACAGGGAAATATATACAAGATCTTATGGTAGCTCATGGTGAAAAAAATGTGACAATGAATATATATATGTTCATGTATAACTGAAAAATTGTTCTCTACACTGGAATTTGACACAACATTGTAAAATGACTATAACTCAATAAAAATGTTAAATAAAATAAAATAAAATTTATATATAAAAATATGACATACATTATTTGCATGAGTAATGTGGATTTGACTAACTCTGTATGTCAAATAAGTTACATGCAGCTGCTTCCAAACCAATTTCCCTTTATCAATTAATGAAAATAACTAATTTAAAGATTATATAAAACCTACCAATGCCTTTTCTGCCATTTTTAGTTGTATAAAGAAAATTTTACTTCATTGGAGTTGTGAAAATTGAAAAAAAAAAAAAGGAAAAAAAACCTCACTTAAAATAGAGTTGGGAGGCCAGAAGTGGGAGCCCTCATGCCCTACCACTTTACATCAACTGCAGACCCAACAAGAAGAGATGTACCTTACATCTCCAACAAGAGGAAAGTTACTACTTTATCATTCAGCAGGAGGAAGGAAAATTTTCTCTATACCCAGCAGCAACCCAGCCAATGAAAGAGTGTCACAACTCAGACAATGAAAAGCCACTAACTACACTTTTAACTCCCAGTTTCCTCTAATGAAATCTTTGTTTGTAACAATCCCTCCCAATTTCCCCTTCTCCTCTATAAAGAAACATTATTCTTTGTTCTCTGGACTTGCCTGTGATATGCCATAGATTGCATGTCCCAAATTGTAATTCTTAGCTGTTCCCAAATAAATCCATTTTGCTGGTATAATAACTGGTTGTTTTATTGTTTTAAGTCAACATGACTTAGTGTCAGAGAAGTGTGTTACAAAGAAGACCTCCCAGGATGTGGAAAAAAGAGAACCTTCCTACACTGTGGGCAGGAATGTAGTTTGGTGCAGCCATTATGGAAAATGGAAAACAATATGGAGATTTTTCAAAAAACCAAAAATAGATTTACTCTATGATCCAGCAATTCCAGTCCTGGGCATATATCCAGATGAACTCTAATTCAAAAAGATACATGCACCCCAGTGTTCATAGCAACACTATTTGCAATAGCCAAGACATGCAAACAACCTAAATGTCCATTGACAGATGACTGGATAAAGAAGTTGTGGTATATTTATGCAATGGAATACTACTCAGCCATTAAAAATAATAAAATAATGCCATTTGCGGCAACGTGGTTGGACCTGGAGTTTGTCATTTTAAGTGAAGTAAGACAGAAACAGAAAGAAAAATACCATATGATATCACTTATATGTGGAATCTTAAAAAAAAAAAAAGACACAAATGAACTTTTTTACAAAACAGAAACAGACTCATAGACAGAGAAAGCAAACTTATGGTTAACAGGGAGAAAGGGGGTGGGAAAGGATAAATTGGGAGTTCAAGATTTGCAAATACTGACTACTATATATAAAATAGATAAACAAAAAGTTTATACTGTATAGCACAGGGAACTATATTCAATATCATGTGGTAACCTATAATGAAAAAGAATACAAAAAGGAATATATGGATGTACATGTATGACTGAAACATTATGCTATATACCAGAAATTGACACAACATTGTAAACTGATTATACTTCAATTTTTTAAAAAATAAAATAAAAAGAAAGACCTCCCATAACTCTGAGGCTGGTGAGAAAACAGGTTGTGGTACATACTGAGATCCCTGCCTTCTTGCTGACCCTGGAGTGTAACTTTTCTTTTGGACTGAAGCCCCACTCTTTTGAAATTCTCCAGGCTTTATTTGGGATTTGCTTTTTTTTTTTTTTTTTTTTTTTTTTAAAGAAAGCTTAGGCCTTTCTTTTAAAGGCGTTGTTATTTCTCTGATTACTTATTTGGCTCTTTGGCCTGACTCTTTTGAAATCAGGTTGTTCCAGCTGGAACTGCTGTTAAGCTTATGGTCTGATTCCTTTGGAAGTGGGCTATTCCTATTGGAACTATGCTGTTTAGGAATTTTTTTACTTTGCTCTAGAGAAAAAGCTCTAAGAAATGGGATCCCAGTCATTTAAATAATTTGAGGGTGCCCCTCCTTTCAGGGACCCTGGCCAGTTTTATGTTTAAAAACTGTGGTCCTTCCACATACACATTTCTAATTATACTGACTTTATCAAAAGTAATTTAGAAGACATATGGTCATTACACAAAACTGTTGAACTTCTTAAACTTAAATTTTTCTTAAAACTGACTTGAACAGCCATGGCCTTAAAATTGTCAAAACTGAATGGAAGGAGGGAGGGACCAAGATGGCGGAGTAGAAGGAAGATCATAGCTTTTTTTTCCTTTTTAAATTTTTTGTTCTCAGTAGGATGGGTTTGAGATTATATTACTATCTGTTTAATACAAACAGGTATAGTTATGGGTTAACAGGCTTACAAAAAAGGGTAACCACAAGACAAAAACTTACAAGGGAGTCACAAAAACTAAATAAAATGCATGATAATACAAAGGAAAATTACCAAACCAAAAAAGGAAGAAGAAAGGAACAAAGAGGAAATACCAAGTCAACTGCAAAGATAAGTTCAAAATGGCAATAAACACACATCTATCATTAATTACTATAAATGTTAATGGATTAAATACTCCAATCAAAAGATGTAGAGTGGCAGACTGGATAATAAAGCAAGAACCTTCAATATGCTGCATGCAAGAGACCCACTTTAGGGAGAAGGACACACATAGATTGAGAGTGAAAGGATGGAAAAGGATATTCCATGCAAATGGAAAAACCAAAAAAATCAGGTGTACAAGACGAGGATATTACACTCATTAATATATATGCACCCAATATAGGAGCACCTAAGTAAATAAAACAATTACTAACAGAGATAAAGGGGGATATTGATGGGAACACAATCATTGTCGGAGATTTTAACACCATATTAACATCACTAGACAGATCTTCCAGACAGAAAATAAATAAGGCAACAGAGAAATTAAAGGACACAATAGAAAAACTACAATCGGTGGATATTTTCAGAGCATTACACCCCTCAAAAATAGGATATACATTCTTTTCAAGTGCACGTGGAACACTTTCTAGGATTGATCATGTACTTGGGCACAAAAGAAGTCTCAGCATTTTTAAGAAGATAGAAATTATCTCAAGGATCTTAACTGACCACAATGCCATGAAACTAGAAATGAACTACAGAAAAGCAAAGGAGAAAAAAAGGGAAGCATGGAGATTAAACAACATGCTATTAAAAAACCAGTGGGTCATGAGGAAATCAAAGTTGAAAAGAGAAAACACCCTGAGACAAATGAAAATGAAAACACAACCAAACAAAATTTATGGGACACAGCAAAGGCAGTGCTTAGAGGGAAGTTTATAGTGATACAGGCCTTCCTCAAAAAAGAACAAACTCAAATAAACAATCTAAGCCACCAGCTGAAAGAATTAGAAAAAGAAGAGCAAAAAACCCTAAAAGTCACTAGAAGGAAGAAAATAATAAAGATTGGGAAAGAAATGAATAAAATGGAGATTAGAAAAAAAAATCAAACCAAAAGCTGGTTCTTAGAAAAAGTAAATAAAACCTACAAACCTCTGGCCAAACTCACAAGAAGAAAAAGGAGAGAGCATAAAGAAGCAAAATAAGAAAGGAAAATGGATAAATTACAACAAATAACACAGAAATACAGAATATCATATGAGAATATTATGAAAAACTATATGGAACCAAAGTGAATAACCTGGAGGAGATGGACAAGTTTCTGGAAATATACAATCCACCAAGACTGAACCAAGAAGAAACTGACCACTTGAACAAACTGATCACTAGAAATGAAATCAAATTAACAATAAAAAACCTCCCTACTAATAAAAGTGTAGGACTGATGGCTTCACCGGGGAATTCTACTAAACATACAAAGAAGAACTCATACTAGTCCTTCTCAAACTCTTCCACAAGATTGAAAAGGAGGGAATACTCCCAAACTCATCCTATGAAGCCACTATCACTCTGATACCAAACTAGGCAAAGACACTACCGAAAAAGAGAATTACAGACCAATATCACTGATGAACATAGATGCAAAAATCCTCAACAAAATATTAGCAAATAGAATCCAACAGCACATAAAAAAGATTATGTATCATGATCAAGTGAGGTTCATCCCAAGGACACAAGGGTGGTTCAACATATGCAAATCAATCAATGTAATACTTCACATCAACAAGAGAAAGGACAAAAACCACATGATCATTCTCAATAGATGCAGAAAAAGCTTTTGATAAAATTCAACACCCATTTATGATAAAAACTCTCACCAAAGTGGGTATAGAGGGAACATATCTCAACATCATAAAAGCTATATATGACAAACCTACAGCCAGCATAGTGCTCAATGCTGAAAAACTCAAAAGCTTCTCACTAAAATATGGGACAAGACAAGGCTGACCACTATCACCACTCCTGTTCAACATAGTCTTGGATGTCCTAGCCACAGCAATCAGGTGAGAGAGAGAAATAAAAGGGATTCAAATTGGAAAAGAAGAGGTAAAAGTGTCACTATATGCTGATGACATGATACTACATATAGAAAACCGTGAAAGGTCCACACAAGAACTACTAGAGCTGATCGAAGAATTCAGCAAGGTAGCAGGTTACAAGATTAACGTTCAAAAATCAGTTGCATTTCTTTACACTAACGATGAATCAACAGAAAAAGAAAGTAAAGAAACAACCCCCTTTAATATAGCACCCAAAGTAATAAAATACCTAGGAATAAATCTAACCAAGGAGGTGAAAGAATTATACACAGAAAACTATAAAACACTGATGAAGGAAATTAAAGAAGACTTTTAAAAATGGAAAGATAGCCCATGATCCTGGATTGGAAGAATAAATATTGTTAAAATGGTCACACTGCCCAAGGCAATCTACAGATTTAATGCAAACCCTATTAAATTACCCAGGACATATCCACAGAACTAGAACAAATCATAATAATATTAATATGGAACCACGAAAGACCCAGAATTGCCTAAGCATTACTGAAGAAAAAGAAAGAGGCTGGAGGAATAACTCTCCCAGACTTCAGACAATACTACAGAGCTATAGTCATCAACACAGCATGGTACTGGTACAAAAACAGACATATAGACCAATGGAACAGAATAGAGAGCTCAGAAATCAACCCACAAACTTTTGGTCAACTCATCTTCGACAAAGGAGGCAAGAATATACAATGGAATAAAGACAGCAAATGGTGTTGGGAAAACTGGACAGCAGCATGTAAAGCAATGAAGCTAGAACACTCCCTTACACCGTACACAAAAATAAACTCAAAATGGATCAAAGACTTAAACATAAGACAAGATACAATAAACCTCCTAGAAGAAAATATAGGTGAAACATTATCTGACATACATCTCAAAAATGTTCTCCTATGGCAGTCTACCCAAGCAACAGAAATAAAAGCAAGAATAAACAAATGGAACCTAATTAAACTTAGAAGCTTCTGCATAGCAAAGGAAACCATAAGTAAAACAAAACGACAACCTACGGAATGGGACAAATTTTTGGCAAATGATGAAACCAGCAAAGGCTTGATCTCCAGAATATATAAGCAGCTCATACGACTTAATAAGAAAGAAAAAAACCCAATCCAAAAATAGGCAGAAGACCTAAACAAACAATTCTCCAAGGAAGAAATAGAAATGATCAATAAGCACATGAAAAGATGCTCAGTATCACTAATTATCAGAGAAATGAAAGTCAAAACTACAATGAGGTATCACCTCACACCAGTCAGAATGGTCATCATTCAAAAATCCACAAATGACAAATGCTGGAGAGGGTGTGGAGAAAAGGGAACCCTCCTTCACTGCTGGTGAGAATGCAGTTTGGTACAGTCACTGTGGAAAACAGTATGGAGATTCCTCAAAAGACTAAGAACAGACTTACCATATGACTCAGGAATCCCACTCCTGGGCATATATCCAGAAGGAACCCTACTTCAAAAAGACATCTGCACCCCAATGTTCATAGCAGCAATATTTACAATAGCCAAGACATGGAAACAGCCTAAATGTCCATCAACAGATGACTGGATAAAGAAGAGGTGGTATATTTATACAATGGAATACTACTCAGCCATAAAAACCGACAACATAACACCATTTGCAGCAACATGGATGTTCCTGGAGAATGTCATTCTAAGTGAAGTAAGCCAGAAAGAGAAAGAAAAATACCATATGTGATTGCTCATATGTGGAATCTAAAAACAAAACAAAACAAAACATAAATACAAAACAGAAACAGACTCATAGACACAGAATACAAACTTGTGGTTGCCAAGGGGGCAGGGGATGGGAAGGGACAAACTGGGATTTCAAAATGTAGAATATATAAACAAGATTGTACTCTGTAGCACAGGGAATTATATATAAGATCTTACGGTAGCTCACAGAGAAGAAAATGTGACAATGAATATATATATGTTCATGTATAACTGAAAAATTGTGCTCTACACTGAAATTTGACACAAGATTGTAAAATGACTATAAATAACTGAAAAATTGTGCTCTACGCTGGAATTTGACACAAGATTGTAAAATGACTATAACTCAATAAAAAATGTTAAAAAAACTGAATGGAACACTTATTTTGATTGGTGTTTGCAGGCTCTCAAATGTTATTAAGAATTTAACATTGCCTCTCTGCAAATCTAATTTTTAAATTAAGTGAGGCAAATAATTGAAGAAAGATAAAACAGCTTCTGAATCTCTCCTTCCTCGTCTCCATCTTCTTAGTCTCTGGATATGTTGCAGCCATTTTGTGCCCAAGCCCCACCTTTGGTGTCATCTTCCTCCTTCCTTTCCACACTACCTCTACCTCCTCACACCCTCCACTTCCCCATTCCAATCTTCTTGTCAAACTTCCCCTTTTCCCTAAAACTTCCCATTCCCTTCTTATCTGAACCTTTCAGAACCTATGCCTTTAAATATGTCTTCCAAGGATCCAAGCAAACCAGACAAACTGAAGGTTTCTTATGTTCCTTGGACTAAGGCTGAATCAAAAGCCATAGTTAAAGAATTTCCTAAAATAACTGAGGACCCCCATAAGTTTGTTGAAGAATTTAACATAGTTATTCAAGCTTAACAACCTATTTTTTCAGATCTATATCAGTTACTCCACATGCTTGTTGATGAGAATCAAGCCAAATATTGGATGAAACTTGCCCAGTGGGAACAGAATTAAAGGGATTTAGAAAAACAAACCCCTAAATTTTGGCATAAGGCTATAACACTCAGTGAAGAACTCCACTGAGTACAGTACCCTTTTCTTAGCCTAGTGATTGGAACAAAATTCAGGTTTGTATACAAAAATCTAATGAACCTGCTCAGGATTATTACAATAGCTATCATATTGTTTTCAAGGAAAATTATGGTCTTCAATCAAAAGTTGAATACATCCAGGTAGCCTTTATCTCTGCGATTATTAGTGGGATGAACTGGGATCTTTCTCTTTTAGTAAAAGGACTAGGGTGAAATTGGAAACTGTGTCTACTCCAGATTTAGTTAATTTGGTAAATCAGCTCACTCACATCCTAGAAGTCACCTAAAAGAAAAACCGTCAAAATTCTTAATTTTCAACTCTAGCAAGGGGAGGGCCCTAAATGAGACAGAAAACCTGCTAGTTTCTGCTATCATTGCAAAGAGCCAGGACATCAGAGAAAAGACTGTCAAAACATAAACACTTCAGATGCCTGTAGCCCTCTAACCAGTCTTTCTAATATCTTCCTAATTCTCAATGATTTGGCTCCAAGGAACCACAGTGGTTCTTCCCAATTCTCCTTCTTAATCATCTCAAAGCAACAACTCTTCAGACTAAGAATGAATCTGTCATCAAGGACAACAGAGCCACACTCTTGGTGGCCACCCACTGTTATAAAGCAGCCCCTGCCTCAGGGTACTAAAACAGTTCAAATAGTAGGGATCTCAAATATATCCCAGCATGTTCCTGTCTCTGAACCTACTCACTTTGTTTAGGCCCTTTGAGAGATACACATCCTTTTCTCCTTAGTGCCTCTGCCCTTATTGATTAGGTCAAAATTTCTTAGAAAAGTATCATGTCAGAATTTCTTTTTCCCAAAAGGGGGAAATAATAAAATTTGACAGTAGCAATCAAAATAGCCAACAGGTAAATTAAAATTGACAATTTTGGCATCTTTTATTTGCTCAATCTCTGATGGTACTGGAACTAATTCTGGAGAAACTGATCATTTGTCCCTATTGAATCAGCTGCCATCCTCCTTATGGGTAAAATCTCCAAGTGATATTTGCAAAATCCACAATATAACTCCCATCAAGATTTAAATAGACCTCTTAAGATGTCTCCCAAGAATTAGTCAAGACCTTATAAGCAGATACTAAATACCATATATAAAATAGATAAAAGTTTTTACTATATAACATAAGGAACTATATTCAATATCTTATAGCAACCTATAATGAAAAAGAATATAAAAAGGAATAAATATATGTATATGTATGACTGAAAATTATGCTGCACACCAGAAATTGACACAACATTGTAAACTGACTATATTTCCATTAAAAATTATATATAAAGGACCTCATAAGTAAAGAAATACTTTAACATATAAAGCCCATACTAGAAGATTACAAGGCTCAGGGCCTCATTATCACTTACACTAGTTCCTTTAATACTTCTTTTTACCTGTGAGAAAACCCAAGGGCTGAGGATGGAGGTTTGTCTAGAACTTTTGAGCAATAAATAAAATTGTTATCCCTCAACACATTATTGCTCCAAACCCCCCACACTATTAGCATCCATTTCCACTAAAAGCAAAGATTTCACCATAATTGATCTAGGCAATGCATTCTCTGGTATTCCAGTTGATAAGGCTAACCAATATAATTTTGTCTTTACCTCAGAAAATGGCAACATACATGGACAGTAATGCCCCAGGGTTTTACACAAAGTTCCTCTTACTTTTCACAAATCTTAAAACCTGATTTTGATGGTGTAAAGTTTTCTGCAAGCTTTAATTTGTTACAATACATAGATGATTTGCTTTTATTTTCTCCTTCTCAAACCTCTTTGTAAGAATGTAGCATCTGCCTGTTAAAACATTTTGCCTTTAAGGGACATAAAGTCTCTTTATGCAAAAAATTGCAGTTTTCTCAAACTCTAACTTGATATTTAGGGTACCTGATCTTAGAGGAACGACTACTTTTGCATCCAGATAGTCTTCATGGCATCCTAAACTTCTCAAAACCTAAAACTAAGTGCCAATTACCAGGTTTTCTTGGGCTAGCTAACTACTGTCAAAATTGGATTTCAAATTTCTCTTATAGCCCAGTCCCTATATGCTTTATTAAAAAACAGCAAACCTGGCCCCATTATTTGGGAAGGTCAAAATAACATAGATTTTGGAGTCTTAAAGAAAAGTTTCACAAGACCACCTGTCCTTGGACATCCTAATTATCAGCTTCCCTTTCTCCTCTTTGTGTATGAGAAGGAAGGGAATGCCCTTGAAGTAATAACCCCAAAACATAGACTGTCATTGACACATAAGGTACTATAACCAACAGCTGGACTCTGTGGCGTGAGGATATCCCCCTGCCTCAGAGCCATTCCTGCCACTGCCCTTCTGGTAAGTCCATTGAAGAAATAATTATGAGATCCCCTTTAACCATTTTTGTACCCGCTGCAGTAGAAGTCCTATTGAATTTTCATTGCACTCAACACTTTTCAGTCATCTCACCTACTGTGAAATCGTTTTGCTAACTGCTTTTTGCATAATTATTTCCTGCTATAAAACCCTCAGTCCTGCTAGTCTTCTCCCCTCCTTCACTGACAAAACCTCTCATGACTGCCTACAGCTGACATATCACCTTTTGACTCTCCCTTTAATAATATACAAGAAATTTCTCTAATCAATGCAGATTTTTCATGGTTTACTCATGATTCTTACTTATAAAGTGAAAACTGTAAATACCGCGCTGGGTATGTGTTACAACTTCTTTTGAAGTCATCGAGACAGCACCTTTGCTTTTGACTTCTTTGTCCTTGAATTATTCTTACTCATTTAGGTTTGTATTTTAGCCAAGGGCAAAACCACATTTATACAGATAGACAATATGACTTTGGGGTAGCCCATGACTTTGGAATGCTATGGAAACAGGGAGTTTCCCTTACCTCTTATGGAGAAAAAATTAAAAATTGTTCTTATGTCCAAAAGGATGTTTTCCCAGGTCAAAATTTGAAAAAATAACTCACTAAATATGCTCAAGAACTAGCCCCAGGAAAGGAAAAACAATACTGGAAATTTAATAACTGTTGGCTTGATAAAAAAAGAGGACTCTGGTTTGGGCCGAACAACAATCCAATTTTACCAAAAACTCTAAAATTCCCATTAGTTACCACTGTAAATGCATTAAAGCATTGGTTACTGACAAAATAATAGTATTCATAATCCAATATTTGTGGGGAAATATTAATAAGGTAACAAAAAGTGCCTAACTCACTTGTCCTGTCTGTCCAAAATACAATCCAGAAAAATCTGTTTTCAATGCTCCCAGAAACTTTGAATTACCTAATGACCCATTCAAGGTTTGGCAAATGGATTTAATATAGCTGCCCTGTCCCATAGATATAAATATGTTCATTCATATTCTGTGTACTTTCTAACTGGATCAAGGCTTTTCATTATAGACAGGCCACTGTTTCTTCTGTGGCCAACATTTTGTTAGAAAAGATTAACACTGCCTGGGGAATCCCTCTCAAACTTTACAGTGATTGAAGAACCCACTTTACTGGTCAGGCATTTGGCTAATTTTACACTTTGATTTGTGCTTCCCACTCTCAATCTTCAGGGTTAGTTGAATGCACTAACAACACTATTAAGACTCAATGGGTAAAATTTGTAAAGACCTCCAAATACCTTGGCCAAAAGCATAGCCACTGGTCTTTCTAAATCTCAGATCCACTCACTTTGAAACTCATAAACTCTCACATCACATTTTGAGATAGTGACATATGTCCAATGCACCTGTCCCTTGCCTTTTTGAGCTGCAGTTGATAAAATAAGATATACTTCAATATTTTAAAGGCCCAGTTGCATTCTATGAAAAATAACCATGCTTTGGTAGAGCAATCATTTCACAATGTGCTCCAGGGAAATGAAGACCTTAAGTATCACACTTTGCAACCCAGAGATTTCATCCATGGGAAAAAGACACCTCCAGAAGGACTCTCTTCAACCTCATAGGAAAGGTCTTATAACCCATTACTAAGACACCCTTGTGCTGCTAAATTTCAGGGAACAGACTCTTGAATTCATATGACACATCTAAAGAAAGCACCAAAACCTAACTGGACCTGCACACCATCTGGTAACCTGAAAGTAAAGATTTCCCAGAATTAAAGCAGATGACTTCTGATGAAACAGTTTTCCTAAGATGTCTGGATCAGGCCTATTAGAAGGTTTAGAATTCACAGAACACTCTTTCTTTCATCTGATTATTAACTGACTCTGAATTCTTATCAAAATTCATGGTGTTTGAATTTGCAAACTACAGGTTGTTTCATTGATAAAACATTTGGTTGCAAGGAGTTCTTTTGAGATAACAGTATTTTTTTTAAGTCTTTGAAGTTTTGCTATTTTGTGAAAATTTCGTCAACCATTCCTTCATGTTTATTCCTGCACTGTGTCTTCCCAAAGTGCTTGTATAATTCTTTCAGTTTTGTTTGTGCTTTTACCGTACTCACTATTCTAAGATACAGACTTTGCATGGGAAATGCCTGAGAGATCACATTACTACCCATCTTTGTTAACTCAAATGTGACCTCAATATATTTCCAATCTGTGCACTTTCCCTCCAGTTTTGAATGGTCCTTCCTGGCATCAGGGACAAAAGGACACTAAATCTAGAAGAAAAAAAACCCTTAAGTTTTAATCAGAGATGCTTTCAGAGAAAGATCTTGATGAAAAGGAGGAAATGTGAAAGTTAGTAAACAGAAACCTCATTTAAAATGGCATCAGGAGGCCAGAAGAGGGAGCTCTCATACCCTCCACTAATTATCAATGGTAGATCCAACAAGAAGAGACATTACTTGTATCTCCAACAGGAAGAAGGTTACTACTTTACTACTTTACTACTTTACTACCCAGCAGAAGGAAGAATTTCTCTTTACCCAGCAACAGCCCAACCAGTGAGAGATTGTCACAACTCAAGACAATAAAAAGCAATTACATTTCAAACTCCCAGTTTCTTCCAATGGACTCTTTGTTTGTAACTACCCCTCCCAACTGTTCATTCTCTATGAAAGAATGTTCCTCTCTTTTGTTCTCCAGACTTGCCTGTAGTTTGCCACAGATTGCATGTCCCATATTGTTTTGTTTTTTGTTTTTTGCTTTTTCCAGACAAATCCATTTTGCTACTAAAATAACTGGTTGTTTTATTGTTTTAGGTCAACAAAGAGTTGCAATAATAAATGAATTGTTATGCTGTAGTGAAGTGCATAGCCTACAGAAATGGTGGCTTGTAATACATTTATCATTCATTCCCTAGGACACTAATTTGTATTTACAAGTACCTTTTATTGTCTCTGCCCATGCAGTAGTCACATTTTAGAATAAAATAACTTGCTTTAATGTTGTTTATATTAGAGGTGTAAGAGAGTAGACATAGAGAACAGTTAGCAGTTTGCACTTTCTATTCTACTGTCAAATAACAATTGTCTTTAAATTTCTTTCATCTTTTATCACCTAAATTATCCTACTTCAATAAATCTACAAAACCTATTCATTGAAAGAAAGACAAAATAAATGAAAAGGAAACAAAAAACAGATCTAGGAGGAAGAGGGAAAGAATAATGTTTCCATTCTAATTTGCACTGCATTTTTTCACAGGCACGATCTCTCCTTGGGGAAATGGCATCTGCTGTTTCAGCATCAGAGTTTGCATAGTCAAAACATTATATGTCTCAGTGTATTCATTTAACCAAAAGTTAATTACTGCCCAGAAGTTCATCACTAGCCATGGAGATGCCCTGTGGAATTTGCTTTAAAGATGTCTTGTCTTATCTAGATCAATTTTTCAGTGAAACTATAGAGCACCATACATATTCCAAATTCCAACCTCAAGTACATGGGAGGCACTATCAAAGAACTCTGAGAAGAAGAAAATTTGAATTTATACAAACAGTTAAATATGTTTCAATTTGAAACTACCATTATAACTATATAGAATATATATTTCACACATGAAATATATATTCTATATATTTCTATATATTATATTTCTATATAATATTCTCATTTCAGAATGAGAGGATATTCTGAAATGGGAATAAAAACTGATAAAATTCAGGTACTTCTTAAGCCCATGATAGATAGACAGACAGACAGATAGATAGAGAGATAGACAATAGATAGGTAGGTAGATGGATAGATAGATAGATAGATAGATAGTAGGTAGAGATATAAATCTTTTGCAAAAATATACGGATGTCAGCTAAAATCAGCATCATGGTGGTATGTGTTGTTCCTTATTTCTCTCCCCTCCAGTTAACAACAAATTGGACATCCATAACACCTCCTCCCCCACAAAAAGTGCATCTGAATAACACACCTGGATACCCGAGAGACACTGATTTACCTGTGCACCTGAAAGTTGATGAATTCAACCTCAGAGAAGGCTGCAGAGCCAGGGGAGTGGCAACAGAGGTGGCAGCAGCAGAAGTAGAAATAGTGGTGGCAGAGGTGGCAGTGGGCCAGCACAATCTTTCCGGTAAAAGAGGTGGAAGTTGAAGGTGCTTCTTTTATGCATGTCCCTCCAACCTTAACAGCAGGACAGCTTAACTAAGAGAAACCCCAAACTTCTGCTATAACACCACCTTCTGGAAAATAAAAAGAAGGTCTTTAATCACCAACCTGTTGAATTGTTAGAATCAAAGTAAACAAAGCCTTACCTAAATAAAAAAGGTGTTTGATACTTCCAATGTCATGGAAGAGGCACTTTTCACTAAACACTATGAAAAAATTTTAGTAATATGGTATTGCAAAAAGAAAATGACTATTTTCCAGTGGCCAAACCCAAAGAAATGAAATACTATGATCTAAATGATAAAGAGTTCAAAATAGCTGCTATGAAAAAAATTTAAGGAGCTACAAAAACTCAGAAAGACAATACAATAATCTTAGGAATAAAATTAATGAAAAGAATGAGAACCATACCAAAGTTATTGAAATTCTTAAAAAGAACCAAGCAGAAACTCTAGGGCTGAAGAACTCAATAAATTAGACGAAGAATGTATTGGAAATCACTAGAAATAGAGCAGATCAGATGGAAGAGAGAATGTGAGCTTGGGAATAAAAATATAAAATTGATTCAAGTGGAAGAAGAGAGAGAACTAAGTTTTTTAAAAATCAGGAAACATTACAAGAACTATCAGACTCTATTAGAAAAATTAACATCAGATTAATGTAAGGAGAAGAGAGGGAGAAGGGAGCAGAGAGTGTATTTAAAGAAATATTAGCTGAGAACTTCACAAACCTGAGGAAGAAACTGAATATACATAGAAGTCAGTGAGGCGAATAGAACACCTATTATCTCAATTCAAAAAGATCTTTCTTGAGGCACATTATATTAAAACTGTCAATGTCAATGATAAAGAAAAAACTGAAAGCAGCTAGAGGAATAAAATATAGAAACATACAAAGGAAACCCCATTAAGCTATCAGCAGATTTTTCAGCAGAAACTTTATAGACCAGGAGATAGTGGGATAGTCAGGCTTTTGAAGGCTAAAAATTTCTAGCCAACAATATTCTATTCAGCAGTTATCCTTTAGATATGAAATAGAAAGTTTTTCTCAAATAAAAGATGAGGAAGTACACCAAAACTGGACCTGCTTTACAAGAAATGTTCAAAGGATCTCTTCAAGCTGATGAAAATACACAAAACTCTGCTTAAGGTGATAAATATACTGACAGAATTAGAAAATTGTAACTCTTAGAATAAAAATCATAACTTTTAGAATAGTATATTAAACACTTAACTATAGCACAAAGATTAAAGGAGAAGAACATTAAAAATAACTATAGCTACTCCAAATTGGTAATAAAATCACAGCATAAACTGTGGTAATTTGACATAAAAGTATAGGAGGAGTAGAGTAAAAAGATGGAATCTTTATAGGTGAATGAAGATAAATTGCCATCAACATAAAAAGGATTATTTTATTTATGAGATGTTTTATGTAAACTTCATCATAACCTCAAAGTAAAAATCTAGAGCAGACACACAAAACAGTAAAAATGGGCAGATTGTGTAAATCTCCATGGAAAATCACCAACTTACAAAGGTAGACAGAAGCAGAGGAAAAAGAAATAATGCAGAGACAAAATAATGAGAAGGCAAAAGGTTAAAAGGTAGTAGTAAATCCTAATGTATCAATAATTGCCCTAAATTTAAATGGATTGAATTCCCAATCAAAAGACACAGAGTGGTTGGATGGTTAACAACAACAACAACAACAAAAAAGACCCAACAATATGCTGCCTACAGGAGATTTACTTCAACTCTAAAGACATATATAAGCTCAAAGGAAAAGAATGAAGATGATATTCCAAGCAAATGGAAACCAGAGAATAGGTGGGCATAATCAACTTAAATCAGATAGAATAGACTTCAAGCCAAAAAGTATATCAAGAGACAAAGATATTTAATATATAAATAAAAGGATCAATATATCAAGCAGCTCTAACAATAATAAATATATATGTTCCCAAGACCTAAACACTGAAATATATTCAGCAACTGCTAATAGATCTTAAGGGAGAAATAAACAGCAATACGATAAAAATAGGGGACTTTAACACTCCACTGTCAACAATGGATAGATTATCCAGACATAAAACCAACAAGGAATCTTTGCAACTGAACCACACTTTAGAACCAAAGTGACTTAACAGACATATACAGAACATTCCATCTAACATCAACAGAATATACATTCTTTTCAAGTGCAAAAAGAATACTTTCCAAGATAGATCATATGATACATCACAAAGTGAACCCTAGCAAATTTAAGACTGAAATCATACCAACTATCTTTTCTAATCACAATGGTATGAAACTGGAAATCAACAAGAGGAAAGTAAAAAGATCTACAAACAAATGTGTGGAAACTAAACAACACACTTCAAAACAACCAAGGGTTCAAAGAAGAAATCAAAAGGAAAGAAAAATCTCAAAATAAAGTAAAATTGATATGCAACATATCAACTATTGTGGGATGCAATTAAAATGGTCTGAAAAGAAAGTTTATAACAATAAACTCATATATTAAGAGATAGAAAAATCTCAAAAAAAAAAACCCTAATTTTACACCTCAAAAAACTAGAAAGAGAAGAACAAAGTAAGCCCAAAGTTAGTAGAAGAAAATCCTAAAGATCAAAGTGGAAATAAATAGAGAACAGAAAAAACAGGAGAAATGAATAATGAAACTAAAACCTGGTTCTTCAAAAAGATAACCAAAATCAACAAAATTTCAGCTAGACTAAGAAAAGTAAAAAGACTCAAATAAATCAAATTAGAAATGAAAGAGGAGACTTTACAGCTGATACTACAGAAATACATAGAATCATGAGACTACTATAAAAATTATATGCCAACAAATTACATAACTTAGAAATGAATACATTTCTAGAAACACACAACACACCAAGACTGAATCAAGAAGAAACAGAAAATCTGAACAAACCAATAATGAATAAAGAGATTGGATCAGTAATCAAAAACTCCACAGAGAACCCAAAGACCAGATGGCTTCACTGGAGAATTTTGCCAACATTTAAAGCAGAATTTAAACAAATTCTCTTCAAACTCTTCCAAAATATCAAGGAGAAGAGAACATTTCCAACTCATTCTATGAAACCAGCATTACCTTCATACCAAAACCAGATAAGGATACCACAGGAAAGATATCACAAGAAAATAAAACCATAGACCAATATACCTGGTGAATACAGATGGACACATTCTCAACAAAACATTAGCAAACCAAATTCAGGAACATATTGAAATAATTATACATCAT
The DNA here is from genome assembly GCF_009834535.1 of Camelus ferus. Taxonomy (NCBI): domain Eukaryota; kingdom Metazoa; phylum Chordata; class Mammalia; order Artiodactyla; family Camelidae; genus Camelus; species Camelus ferus. Next base: position 56,294,080 of record NC_045732.1, read on the forward strand.
GATCATGTGAGATTTATCCCTGTGATGCAAAGATGGTTCAATACACACAAATCAATAATTGTAATATATCACATCAATAAAATGAAAGGCAAAAATAAAACATGACCATCTCAACAGATGTAGACAATTCATCTGACAAAATAAAACATTGTTTCATGATAAAAAACCTTAACAGATTGGGAATATAAGGAATAAACCTCAACATAATAAAGGCCATTTTTGACAAACCCAAAACTAACATTATACTCAATGGAGAAAAATTGAAGGCATCTCCTCCTAAGATCAGGAACAAGACAAGAATGCCCACTCTCACCACTCATATTCAATATAGAACTGAAAGTTCTAGCTAGAGCAATTAGGCAAGGTAAAGAAATAAAAGGCACTCAAATCAGAAATGAATTTGCTGCTATTGCTGCTATTTGCTGATGATATGATCTTATATACAGAAAATCCCAAAGAGTCATTCAAAAAACTGTTGGAATTAATGATTTCAGTAAAGTGGCAGGATACAAAATCAATATATAGAAATTATTTGCATTACTTTAAGCTAATGATGAAGCATCTGAAAAATAAAGAAGACTATTCTAAAGATATATCCATTGTTGAAAGTAGGGTATTAAAGTTTCTATTAGTGTGTTATTATCTGTTGTTCCCTTCAAATAGGTTTTGTTTAATATATTTAGAAGTTCCAGTCATGGAGTCAATATACAATTGTTATATTCTCTTGATTGTTGACCCCTTTATCAGTATGTAATGACATTATTTGTCTCTTATTATGGTTTTTGGCTTCAAGTCCATTTTTACAAAATAAGTATAGCTACCCCTGTTCTCTTGAGATCCATTGTGTGAAGTATCTTTTTTACCCATTCACTATGAGCATATGTGTGTCCTTGAAATTCAAGTGAGTCTCTTGTAAACAGCATATAGTAGGGTCCTATATTTTTATCCACACAGCCACTCTGTGCCATTTGATTGGCAAATATAATTTATTTATATTTAACATAATTATTGACAGGTTAAGACGTACTCATGCCATTGTATTGTTTTCTGGCTATGTGTATTTCTCTTGCTCCTTTCTTCCTCTCTTTTTGTTTTTCTTAGTGAATTCATGAGGGTCTGTGGTCAGATGATTCGATTCACTTCTCTTTATTGTTTGTGTATCTAGTGTAGGTTTTTGCTTTGTGGTTACCCTGAGGCTTATTTGAAACATCTCATAAATATAATAGTCTATTTTAAGCTGGAAACAACCTAACTTCAACCACATACAAAATCCTACCCTTTTACTCCTCCCCCCACATTTTGTTTTTGATGTCATAATTTACATCTTTTTATATTTTTATATCCATTAAAATTATTGTACCCACTCCTGGGGATATATTCAGAAGTAACCCTATTTCAAAAAGACACGTGCACCCCAATGTTCATAGCAGCACTATTTACAATAGCCAAGACATGGAAACATCCTAAATGTCCATCAACAGATGACTGGATAAAGAAGAGGTGGTATATTTATACAATGGAATACTATTCAGCCATGAAAAATGACAACATAACACCATTTGCAGCAACATGGATGTTCCTGGAGAATGTCATTCTAAATGAACTAAGCCAGAAAGAGAAAGAAAAATACCATATGAGATCACTCATATGTAGAATCTAAAAAAAAAATGTAAATACAAAAAAGAAACATACTCATAGACAAAGAATACAAACTTGTGGTTGCCAAGGGGGTGGGGGGTGGGAAGGGATAGACTGGGTTTTCAAAATTTATAGATACTGACAGGCATATGCAAAATAGATAAACAAGATTTTACTGTATAGCACAGGGAAATATATACAAGATCTTGTGGTAGCTCACAGTGAAAAAAAAGTGTGACAATGAATATATGTATGTTCATGTATATTTGAAAAATTGTGCTCTACACTGGAATTTGACACATTGTAAAATGACTATAACTCAATAAAAATGTTTTAAAAATTATTGTACCTATATTTATTTTTAATACTTTTATCATTTAAAGTTTATGCTAGAGTTAAGTGGTTAATAGACCACCATATTACAGTATTAGAGTATTCTTAATCTGACTCTATACATCTCTTTACTAATGTGTTGCATATTTTCATATATTTTCATATGAAAATTGCTAATTAGAATTCTTTCTTTCAGCATGAAGATCCCCTTTCAGCATTTATTGTAAGATAGGTCCAGTGGTAATAAACTCCTTCAGCTTTTGATTTTGAGGGTGCAGTCTTTATCTCATCTTTATTTTTGAAGGGCAATATTTCTGGATAAAATATTCCTGGTTTGCAGGATGTTTTTCTTTTGGTAATTCAAATATATCAACCCATTTTCTACTAGCCTGTGTGGTTTCTGCTGAGAAATCTGCTGAGAGGCTTAGGGAGGTTTCCTTGTGTGAGAGAATTTGTATTCTCTTGCTTTTGGTGGGGGGGCATGCTCTGTCTCTGATATACCATGATGGTTTTTGGAGGTCATTTTGAACTCAAATTTTGGGGTCACCTGTTAGCTTCACTGACTTGGATTTCTAAATCTATTTTGAGGCTTGAGAAGTTCTCAGCTATTGATGTTACATATTACCTTTGTATATCATTAATACAGATTTATAGATTTTTTTTGCTTTTGTCTTTTAAACTATTAAAATTAAAAGTGGAGTTACAAACCAGAAGTACAGTACACACATTTTTATATTTTTCCAAATATTTACCTTCACTGGATTTGAGTTACTGTCTAGTGTCCTTTTGTTTCAACTTGAAAGACTTCTTTTTTTATAATTCAGTTTACAATGTTGTGTCAATTTCTGGTGTATAGCACAATAATTCAGTCATACATGAATATACATATATTCATTTTCATATTCTTTTTTACTGTGAGCTACTACACAATATTGAATATATTTCCCTGTGCTATACAGTATAAGCTTGTTTATCTATTTTATATATAACAGTCAATATCTGCAAATCTTGTACTTGCAGTTTATCCCTTTTCACTCCCCTCCCCCTGGAAACCACAAGTTTGTATTCTATGTCTGTGAGTCTGTTTCTGTTTTATATATAAGTTCATTTGTCTTTTTTTTTTTTTTTTACATTCCACATATGAGTGATATCACATGGTATTTTTCTTTCTCTTTCTGGCTTACTTCACTTAGAATGACATTCTCCAGGGACATCCATGTTGCTGCAAATGGTGTTATGTTGTCACTTTTCATGGCTGAGTAGTATTCCATTGTATAAATATACCACCTCTTTATCCAGTCATCTGTTGATGGACATTTAGGCTGTTTCCATGTCTTGGCTATTGTAAATAGTGCTGCTATGAACATTGGGGTGTAGGTATCTTTTTGAATTAGAGTTCCTTCAGGATATATGCCCAATAATGAGATTGCTGGGTCATATGGTAAGTCTATTTTCAGTCTTTTGAAGAATTTCCATACTGTTTTCCACAATGGCTGCACCAAACTACATTACCACCAACAGTGTAGGAGGGTTCACATTTCTCTACACCCACTCCAGCATTTGTCATTTGTGACTTTTGAATAATGGCCATTCTGACTAGTGTGAGGTGATACTTCATTGTAGCTTTGATTTGCATTTCTCTGATAATGAGTGATAGTGAGCATTTTTTCATGTGCCTATTGATCATTTGTATGTCTTCATTGGAGAATTTCTTGTTTAGGTCTTCTGCCCATTTTTGGATTGGGTTGCTTGTTTTTTTGTTATTAAGTCATATGAGCTGTTTATATATTCTGGAAATCAAGCCCTTGTCAGTCTCATTTTTTGCAAATATTTTCTCCCGTTCTGTAGGTTGTCTTTTTGTTTTGCTTATGGTTTCCTTTGCTGTGCAAAAGCTTGTAAGTTTAATTAGGTCCCATTTGTTTATTTTTGCTTTTATTTCTATTGCTTGAGTAGACTGCCCTAGGAGAACATTGCTGAGACATATGTGAGATAATGTTTTGCCTATATTTTCTTCTAGGAGGTTTATTGTGTCTTGTCTTATGTTTAAGTCTTTAACCCATTTTGAGTTTATTATTGTGTATGGTCTGAGGAAGTATTCTAACTTCACTGACTTACATGCTGCTGTCCAGTTTTTCCAACACCATTTGCTGAAGAGACTGTCTTTATTCCATTGTATGTTCTCATCTACTTTGTCGAAGATTTGTTGACCCAAAGTTTGTGGGTTTATTTCTGGGCTCTCTATGTCTGTTCCATTGATCCATATGTCTGTTTTTGTATCGATACCATTGAAAGACTTCTTTTAGCATTTCTTGTATGATGGGTATAGTGGTAGCAATCTCCCTCAGCTTTTGTTTATCTGGGAATGTCTTCATTTCTCCTTCATTCTTGAAGGTCAGAGTTGCTAAATGTAGTATTCTCAGTTGACAGTTTCTTTTTTCTTTCAGCACTTTAAATATGTCATCGTATTACCTTTGGCCTGTAGAATTTCTTCTGGGATTTTCTGCTTTCAAAATTTTCTATTTGTCTTTGACTTTTGATAGCTTAAGTATAGTGTGTCTCAGTGTGATTCTCTTTGTGCTTAACTTACTTGGAGTTAATTGAGCTTTTGTATTTGCATATCCATTTCTTTCCTCTAGTTTGAGAAGGTTTCAGCCATTATTTCTTCAAATAAGCTTTCTCTCTCTGTCTCTTTTATCCTTCTGAAAATCTAAGAATACATATACTGATCTTCATAAAGTGTTCAGTAAGTCCATTAGGATCTGTTAATTTTTCTTAATTTTTCCTCTTTTTGTCCCTTAATCTTGATAATTACAAGTGACCTGTCTTCAAGTTTTCCAATTCCTTTTTTTTTTTTTGCATAATCTTCTGTAACATCCTTCTAGTGAATTTTTTAACTCAGTTATTGTATTTTTCAGCTTCAGAATTTATGTTTGGTCTCTCTAAAAATATTTTTTTCTTTGTTGATATTCTAATTTTGTTTGTAAATTGTTTTCTTTATTTTTCCTAATTGTGTGTCTGTGTTCTCTTTTAGCTCATTGAGTTCATTGAACTTAAAAACCTGTCTGCCTTAAAAGTTTGTTTCTGGAGATTTATTTCGTTCATTTTAATGGGTCAATTTCCCTAGTATTTTTTATGCCTTGTGATCTTTTATTGATATTTGGGCTTTTGAAAAATCAGCTGCTTCTCAGTCTTTTTGGACTGGCTTCATGCAGATGTAGACCTTCATTAATCATGTCTTCACTAATCAGCCCAGTGTAAAGCATCCTCTCAAACCTTTTCTGGGGATGCATCTTCCCTAGGTCTATGCTTTTATTGCAGTTCCCATGTAAACAAGGCTGCTTTTAACTGTCCTGATTTCCCAAAAAGTTTCACTTTCACTTCTCGGAAGACTTAGATTTCTATTGCATTCCTGCCCATAATACCTGCCCTCAGGCACCCGCAGGACTACAGACCTTCTACAGCTCTAATTCACCATGCTGCCTGCCATTGGTTTCAGTGCTCTTCAATCTGATAGCCAAACCATGCCATTGTTCCCATCAGTGCTCTAAATCTGACAAGTCATTCCCTTAAAAAGCTCCCAGACAACCAGAACTGCAAGCAAGTTCCAGTCTTTTCCTTCTTTCCAAGGGAGGTACCTGGAATTGGGCAGTCTCTTCTCAAGCACACGCAATCTGCCAAAGAGGATGTGGGGCCATGGCGAGCATGCCATGGTTATGAAATTCCTATTATCTTTAATGTGAGTTTGTCTTGAAAACTGAGGAAAAGACAGGCTAAATCAATTACACTTCTAGACATGCTGAGAACTTTTATTCACTATCATCTGAGACCTTGTTTATTTTAACGGTTCCACCAGCAAGCTTTAAATTTAGTCATTGCATTATATAAAGTATGATTTATAATTTTGAACCCATGCATTTACTTCTCATATCAAATCTTTAAAAGATAATTGTAGTTACAGCCTTGTCTATATAGAGTACATCACATAACCAACTTCTTAGAAATATTGTACACAAAAATATTTTATGTAGTAATATATGTACTTATACAATCCAAGTAGAAGGAAGTTGTTTCTTTTTTCCTCTTGTCTAATTATCCTGTAAATAATGTCACAATTATGTCTTTGTTTTTCTTTAAAATCTATTAAAGTTAGCAAAAAGAATGAATCCCACTTCCTACTGTATAGTCTGGACGTGCTTTCTGGATCTCTCAATCACTTTTTGGAATAGATGAAAGAATGATAGAAGACTGTGGTATTTAGTGGTTATAGAGTTGGTGGTGAATTTTCTTAAAGGAAATACTTTGTTTAATTACAGGCTGAAGGTAAGTGTTTATCTTATTCCAGCCATTTTTATGTCTGTAAAATAACATATAACTCAGATAAACCAACTCAAAATATGTTTTTTCTTATTTTCAATAATTTTTTAATATTACACCATCTTAGAATCATAAAAGGGAACAAATTCTACTATCTCTAATTTTTGCCACTTGCTTATTTTTTATGAATAGAAAATACTGTCAAAATAAATTTACACTAGGGTTTTGCAGGTAAGACTCCCATTAAGGCTTTATTCTCTGACTTAGCCCATATTTTAAAATACTTTTTCATCTCAGTCATAATGGAGAATATAAAATTTATTAGTTCTTGAGTGTTTAGGCTTATCTTTCTAACTATGCTGGTGTAAGAGTCTCTTGATCATTTCATTGTTGACTGGTAATACCTATAAGCATTTGTGAAAATTTCCTTAGGAGTAATAGGAATTAAGCACTTATGTTGGTACATGGTTTAATTAATAATATGTAATCACTGAAATTACTGATATAGTAAGCTAATATTCAGTAAGTTTATATTATGTGTAAAACAGTGTGAGAAAGATTCAAAAAGATCAGATATGAGTATGATCTCAAGGAACTAAAAATAAAGTTGAAAATATAAGACATGAAAATAAGTATTTACAGCATAAAGGGGGAAAGCAGCAAGTTCCTCATGTTGACTAACTATAGGGAGGGGTATAAATCTAACACCAAAGAATAAAACTAGCAAGAGTGTATTGAAATCAGTGTCAAAAGCAGCATCTGAATGAAAGAGGTTGAAGCAATGGATCTCAAACTTGAGGGTGCATCAGAGCCACCTTGGCATATTGTTAAATATATATACATATATATTCCAGGGTTCACACTCAGGTCTTCTGTTCAGTTGGATTGTGGTAAGACATGAGGAACTGCATTTTAACAAAATTCCCAGGAAATTCTGAGAAAAGTGATTCCTTTAAAGAAACATAAAGTAAAAGAACATATCACACCATCACAATATTACTAACAATAATTTATACATATTGAAGCACTTACTCTGGACACGGCTTTGTGTTTCTGTAGCATAGTGGTTAGCACATTTGCCTGACACTGGCCATTATCTCATTTAATCCTCAAAACAATGCTGCAGTATAAGGACCACTACTACCTCAATTTATAAATGAAAATGTGGCACAGAAAGGAAAATTTACTCAAAGCTAGGAAGTCAGGAACTAGCGGAGCTTGAATTTCAATACAGGTGGGTCGATATCAGAACACACACTTTTAATTTCTATCCATTACTGCCTTCTTCACTGCCATCTTTTCACCACTCTTTTGTAATACTGAATGTTTACAAGATGCACTAAAACAAGCTTGTGGGAATTGATATGGGTTGAACGATATTCTATGATCAGGAAAATCAAATGACTTAATTTAGGCATATAGGCTATAGTCCACATTTTCTGAAGACCCTCTGCATCTGCACAATATTTCTGGATTTACCTTTTTAACTGAATTTACTGATCACTATCATATATTAAATTTATTATCAGCTACCCCTGTGTGACTATGTAGAAAGAATTTTGAAACACTTCTTTTTATGCTCTTGTCACTTCCGTTTCTGGCAGAAGCCCAGCTGAGGTGGGTAAGAGATTGCTGAGCTGTCAGGTGTCAGAGCAGCTGAGTAGCCAATTAGAGCAATGAGCCAAAATGTAAGAGTTAAGCTTTTAATCACTTACTGTGATGATATAAGCAAGAGTAATACTGGAGGTAGTGCAGACTCCTCTTGTTTCATTTTTCCCCATGGAATGGTGCACCAGTTGAGGATCAGGTAGATCAGCATAGATGTGATGGTTGTCTCACTGTTGAAGAAATCCTCAACAAAAGGCTTCAGCAGTTTTATGAACTCTAGGATGGGGGTAGGGAGAAGATAAAGGAACAGGTCTAGGAAGGGAAAATTACTGGGTACTCACTGAATCAGAGTGGGGAAAAATGTCTTCAAGTTTCTCCCCGCTCATTACCCTATAAGGAGATCTACACAGAGGCACCTGAAGCAGACTTCAACCCAAGCCTCATAAAGAGACCTAGGAATGGGGGTGGAGGGATAAATTGGGAGTTCAGGATTTGCAGATACTAACTACTATACATAGAATGGATAGATGGTGGGGTTCTGCTGTGTAGCACAGGGAACTGTTTTCAGTATCTCATGGTGGACTGTGATGAAAAGGAATATGAAGAGAATATATGTAGGTGTATATATAGCTGAGGCACTGCGCTATACACCAGAAATTAACACAACATTCTAAACTAACTATAGTTCAATTTTTTTTTTAATTTTTAAAAAGAGACCTAGGAATGAAGGCACTTGGGGTAAAAATACAAATCTATGAAAGAACATAGCCAGCAAAGGTGGCCTGATTTCTTGATTGCAACTCACTTCAGAGACTGCGATGCACTGGCTGTGTACCAAGTCTGCTGTGGGGAGGGCAGCTTCCCCCATGAGGCCTGTCAGATAAACCTTTGTAATTGCTTATAGTCACAGCTGAAAAATTACACATAGGTTTTTAACCAAAACCTCAACTCTTCAGTTTCTGTCCTTGTGTCATTTTGGTGCATTTTATATTACTAGAGAGTTTTAAAAATTACTTACAAAACTTGGCATAGACTAAAAATGATTTTCTTTCTGAAATTCTGTGGATTTATGCCTAATTTATTTGTTGTTATTGAAGTCTTGTAATAATCCATGGAAAATGATCCCGACAGGCTATGAAAACAAGAGTTGTTTGTATTGTTATTTATTACTAGATTTTTCTGAAAGCAATTGTTTGGCTTGAAATATAAATGAATAGTTCAATTTACTTGTAAAATGCAAGCAATAATTCTTGATGAGTAGGTGAGAAGATGCAAATGGGGGAAATGCTATATTAATGATTTAGCTGTTTTGCTGTTGGTAAAATACTGTTGATCAAGAATTCTGAAAGCTAAAGATGAAATGAACCTGAGTCTATACCAAATGCTGCAGTTAAACATTGTCCAGTTATTTTACTTTTTCTTATAGAGGAGATGTCATTGTCATTTGCATCACTCACTTGCCATCCTATCTGAGCAGGCGACGTATAGTTTATAGCACACATTTACAGATGCATTTGATTTAGGTGCTACATGAAAGTGGAAATGTCAAGGTGATTCATCTGTCTACCATTGCTGACAGTTGCATAGCAAAAAGTCAAGCAAGAATTGTTTGGGTTAATGTAAGAGAAATGAAAAATCAAACAGGTGAATTTTCCTAATTCCATGTACAAGTTATCTGTAAGTATAAGATAGCGGATGAAAAATTTAAATAACATTTTTCACATTCATGGTAACCTGAAGCACTGTATAAAATAATGAAGATATATTGGCAGTGTATTGATTATATGGGCAAAGAGAAGGGTAGTTTTGTCCTCTTAAGTTGATTTCACACAACTTTGAAGGCTAAAATGAGAGGAATAAATAAAATTAAAATAGGAGATAAGTGAAAAGCTGGCAAAAGCATTCTCCCATATATATATGTATACGATATATATATATTGACTACTTCCACCAAAGTGACACACTAGATAGTCATGGTTTTTGTTCTGGTAAAATGTATTGAAAAATACGCATTTTACTCAATTTGGCCCTTATTTATAGTTGGCATCATGTTCTAAACTTCTTTTTGGAATTGAACACATAATTCTTAAGTGTGTAAATGAGAAAGTAATCACAAATTATCTACATTGGTTAAATAAATATGTATTGAAGTTTTGGAAGGCTTTTTTGGTGGGGGTAGAATACAAAATATTGACATTGACCTTGCTCATAAATTTAACCATATGAGGAAATATTTATTATTGTATTTTAGTAGTTAGTGTTGACTGTTTTCTATATGTGAAGCATCATTTCTAAGCACTGTCTATGAGAGTTAACTCATTTGATCCTAACAACAATTCTATGATATAGGCACTATTACTTTCCTCATTTTAAGAGATGAAGACACTAAAGCAGAGAATTATTAGGTCAAGGTCACATAAGTGGTAAGTAAAAAGTTAGGAGTCGAATGTTGAGAGTTTTATTCCAGAGCCTGTGCTTTTAACTATTACACTAAATACAAGGGGAAATGACTGTTTCAGAAAATGAATACTGTAGAAGATAAGGAAAAGGAGAAAGACTTACTGTGGTCTATACCTTGCTTGCTGTTTTGACAGCCCTTTCTGGACATTTGAATCATGAATAATAAAAAATAAACACAGTAGCTATAGATCAGTTTCTCTTGGGGCAAAGGGACTTCTCAAGATAAATGAATATTAAACAGCTATAACAAAGTTTTCTCATCATTTCCAAAATAAACATGATCTTGATTTTTAATTTATAACTTTCAGCAACTGTGCATTTATGTTAGTATGTTGCCATTGAAGGTTGGATAATATTCATTGACTGGACTGCACATAGGTTAAAATTTAAATCTTATGAAAGCATTTACACATTTTAATACTTATTTCTTCTCAAACCTTGAATACAACTGGTCTTTTTGTAAAATAAAATAATCTTCAACATTATTTTGCCTTCTGTATGAATTATGCAGGCATGCATTTTAAATTAACTGTTAAAATTGCTGAAAACAGTAAGATTTAGATAAAATATTCATATTATGTAAAATATCACTGCTAGATACTTAGATATTTGAAGCATTAGGAAGTAATACTATTTTCAGTGAATTGAAAAGGTTGTAACCATTTTAAATGAATTATACTTATTTAATATAGCTATTTAATATAAAGATTGAACCATATTCAAGGACATGAGTGCACCTTAGTAGATGACTAGTGTCTTTTTGGTGTTTCATACAGACCAGATATATACAGTTTCTGTGAACACAATGATGTTTCAGGCATTATGCTTTTTATCTTGACATTTTTAAAAAAGACTTCCATATTTTCATGCACTCTCCAAAATTTTCTAAATGTCAGCAAAGAGATGAAGGAAAGCCTTAAAGGAATAACTAAAGCCAGTTGATCATGCCCAATGACCCAGACAAAATCATCTATATCTATATCTATATCTATATCTATATCTATATCTATCCATAGTTTTGAAAAGTCAATAAAATTTACTTAATCTGTACCTTTTCTAATAGCACCACAGTCTGATTACTTCCCTTTTTATTGCTGTCCATCACTGAAATAGAGTCTATGAGTATATTGTTCTACCCACCTCTACACATACCACCTCTCAAAAAAATTATCAGAAAAAGAAAACAAAAAAGTACATGATTAAATTGTTAGTCACTCATTTGAAATTCTCTGCTTTCTAGTTTTCCTTCTGATATACTTCCCTACTTCCCTTTTTACCACACTGATAACTCTTTTGTGGGTTGCTGCTTCTCGAACTGACTCTTGAACTTTCAGTCTTCTCATAATTCAGTTCTGTAACCTCAAATTTTCTCATCTAAACATGCTCTCCTGGAGTGACCTCATTCATTTTCATATCATCTATTGACTTACAAATCATATTCTCATTAGTGACATTTATCCAATATGCAACCCCTTGTATCCAAACACCTTCTGGGCAGACTCACTTGTATTTTCCACAGATATCTCAAACTCTACATGTCAAAAACTGAATTTAAACTTTCCCTTATAACTCACATCTACCTACTTCTGTATTTTTTATGTCAGAGTACGAAATACTGACCATCATCTTGTTAACAAAACCAGAAACAAGGCAGAAATCTTTACTCTTCCTTCTACTTAATCTCTCATGTCTAGTCAGTTACTAAATTCTTTCAATGTTACTTCCTATACATTTCTCAAATATATCCATCACTTTTCTCAATCTCTGATATTAGTTTCCAAGCCTTTGGAATGTCTTACTTGTATCTTTACAGCACTTTATTTTCTCCCTTCATGGAACTTCCATTTATGATGCAATATTAGTAGATCAGAGTTTACTAAGCATTTTTTAATATAAACTTTTTATTGAAATATGGCATACTTACAGAAAAAGGTACAGATCATAACTGAAATGCTTAATGAATTTCCATAAAGTTACCAGAACCCAAGATTCTGTTTGTGCTGCCTCAGTCTCCATCATCTGGAAGCATCCACTATCCTGCCTTCTAACACCACAAATTAGATTTTCATGCTTTTGAACTTATGTGAACAGAATCACACAGTACATGCTATTCTGTGGCTGGATTATTTTTCTCAACATTTTATTCATGAGATTCATTGAGTTTTCATAGTCTCCTTACTGTATAATATTCCATAACATGAGTATATCACAATGTTCTATCCATTCTCCTCTTGACAGCTATTTGGTGGTCTCCTCTGTTCGACTATTAAGAATAGTGCTGCTGTAAGCATTCCTATACATGTCTTTCAGTGGACATTTGTATGCATTTCAGTTTGATATGTAACTCAGCATGGAATACTTGCTTAATAGAGAATACTTATGTTCAGCTCCCCTAGATATTGACAGTTTTCCAAAATGTTTGAACAATTTCCTCTCTCCAAAGCAACGTAGGAGAGTTTTAATTTCTCCATGCCCTTGTCAAGACTTGATATTGTCTTTTTCATTAAAGGTATTCTGTGGATGTGTAGTGATATGGCATTGCAGTTTTTATTGAAATATAATTGGTTTACAAAATTGTGTTAGTTTCAGGTGTACAGCATAGTGATTCAGTTATTTGTTTATGATTATATTTCATTATGGATTATAGGTTACTATAATATATTGAATATAAATCCCTGTGCTATACAGTAAAACCTTGTTGCTCATTTTATGTATAGTAGTATGTACCTGTTAATACCATGCTCCTAATTTGTCCCTCTCCCCTCTCTTCACTTTGGTAACTGTAAGTTTGATTTGTGTATGTTTGTGAGACTGTTTCTGTTTTGTATATAGATCCATTTGTATTATTTTTAAATTCCACATATAAGTAATATCATACAGTATTTGTCTTTCTCTGTCTGACAATTCACTAAGTATAATATTCTCTAGGTCTATCCATGCTGTCACAATGGCAATATTTCATTCTTTATATGGCTAAGTGATATTCCATTGTATATATATAGTATGCTTGTGTGTGTGTGTGTGTGTGTGTGTGTGTATAAAATCACATCTTCTTAAGCCAATCATCTTGTTGATGGGCATTGGGTTTTTGCCATGTCTTAGATATTGTAAATACTGCTACTATGGACATGGCAGTGCATGTATCTTTTTGAACTAGAGTTTTCATTTTTTCCAGATATATGCCCAAGAGTGGGATTGCAGGATCATATGGTATCTCTATTTTTAGTTTTTCAAGGAACCGCATACTGTTTTCCACAGTAGCTGTACCAACTTATCTCCCCATCAGTAGTGTACAAGTGTTCACTTTTCTGCACACCATCTCCAGCATTTATTATTGGTAGACTTTTTAATGATAGCAATTCTGACTGGTGTGAAGAAATACCTCATTGTGGTTCTGATTTGCATTTCTCATAATTAGTGATTTTGAACATATTTTAATGTGCCTGTTGGCCATCTGTATTTCTTCTCTAAAAAAAGTCTATTTAGGTCTTCTGTTCATTTTTAATTTTTTTATATTGAGTTGTATGAGCTGTTTGTACATTTTGGATATTAACCCCTTGTTGGCCACATCATTTGCAAATGCTTTCTCCCATTCCATGGGTTGTCTTTTCATTTTGTTGATGATTTCCTTTGCTTTGCAAAAGCTTTTAAGATTTATTAGGTTCCATTTGTTGATTTTTTGCATTTATTTCTTTTGCTTTGGGAGATGGATGTAAGAAAATATTGCTACAATTTATGTAAGAGAATGCTTTGCCTATAATCTCTTCTAGGGGTTTTAGGATGTCATGTTTTATATTTAGGTCTTTAAACCATTTTGAGTTTATTCTTGTATATGGTGTGAGGGAGTTCTCTAATTTCATTGATTTACATGTAGCTGTCCAGTATTCCTAACACCACTTGTTGAAGAGACTGTCTTTTTCCATTGTATATTCTTGACTCCTTTGTCATAAATTAATTAACTGTAGGTGTGTGGGTTTATTCCTGGGCTTTCTATTCTGTTCCATTGATCTACATGTCTGGTTTTGTGCAATACCATGCTGTTTGATTAACGTGGCTTTGTAGTATAGTCTGAAATATGAAAGGGTTATACCTCCAGCTTAGTTCTTTGGCAAGTCTAGGTCTTAGGGGCTCAAGAACATTTTTAGGACTATTTGTTTTAGTTCTGTGAAAAATGTCATGGGTAATTTGATAGAGATTGTATTAAATATGTAGATTGCTTTGGGCAGTATGGCTATTTTAGCGATATTAATTCTTCCATCCCAAGAGCATAAGAAATCTTTTCTTTTAATCATCTTTAATTTTCTTTATCCATGTTTTATAGTATAGTTTTCAGCACATAGGTCACTAACCTCCTTGGTTAAGTTTATTCCTAGGTAATTTTATTTTTTGATGCAATTTTAAATGAACCTTTTTTTTAACTTTCCTTTTCTCATATTTAATTATTAGAATAAAGGAATGCATCTGATTTCAGTATGTTAATCTTGTCTTTTTCTACCTGAGTTCATTAATTAGTTCTAATAGTTTTTTGTGGAGAATTGTAGGGTTCTCTATATAAAGCATTATATCATTTGCAAATAGTGACAGTCTTACATCTTCCATTTCAATCTGGATATGTTTTATTTCTTATTCTTGTCCAACTGCTATGGACTTCTAAGTATAAGTTGAATAGAAGTGGTGAGTGGGCATCCTTGTCTTGTTCCAGATTTTAGCAGGAAGGCTTTCAACTTTTCACCATTGAGTACTATGTTTGTGTGGGTTTGTCATAAATACCTTTTATTATGTTGAGATGTGTTCCCTCTATACCCATTATAGTAAGAGTTTTTTAATTAAGAATGGCTGTTGAATTTTGTCAAATGCTTTTTCTGTGTCCATTGAGATGATCATGTGGTTTTTGTCTTCCCTTTTGTTAATGTGGTCTATCACATTGATTAATTTGACCATGTTAAACCATCCTTGCAACCCTGGAATGAATCCAGTTTGATCACAGTGTATGATCCTTTTTATGTATTGTGGGATTCAGTTTGCTAATATTTTGTTGAGGATTTTTGCATCTATATACATTCAAAAATATTGGCCTCTAATTTTCTTTTCTTTTCTTTTCTTTTTTTTGTGTGTGTGTCTTTGTCTCATTTGTGTATCAGGGTGATGGTAGTCTAATAGAATGAATTGGGTAGTCTTCCTACCTCTTCAGTTTTTTGGAATAGTTTGAGAAGTAAAGATGTATGTTCTTTGTATGTTGGTAAAATTCCCCAGTGAAGCCATTGATCCTGGACTTTTGATTTCAGGGATTTTTTTTTCATAGGAGATTCAATTTTGCTTCTAGAGATTTGTCTGTTCAAATTATTTGTTTCATCTTGACTCAAATTTGTCATGCTTCATGTTTCCAGAAGCTTGTCTATTTCTCCTAGGTTGTCGAATTTGTTGGCATGTAAGTGCTCATACTACTGTCCTATGACTTTTTTTTTTTTTTTTTTTTTTGGTATTTCTATGGTACCATTTGGTACTTCTCCTGTTTTATTTCTTATTTTGTTTATTTGGGTCCTTTCTCTTTTTTTCTTGGTGAGCCTGCCTAGAGATGTGTCTATTTTGTTTACTCTTTCAAAAATCTGCTCTTGGTTTTATTAATCTTTTCTATAGTTTTTTTTACTCTATTTTATTTATTTCCTTTTATCATTATTATTTCCTTACTTCTGCTGACTTTCGGTCTTCTTTGCTCTTCTTTTTCTAATTCTTTTAGGTGGTAGGTTAAATTGTTTATTTGACATTTTTCTTGTTTCTTAAGAAAGTCTTGTATGACTGTGAACTTTCCTCTTAGAACTGCTTTTACTGAATAATATAGATTTGGTAAGGTTGTGTTTTTATTTTCATTAGTTTTAAGGTTTTTTCTGATATCTTCTTTGATTTCATTATTGACACATTAGTTTTGGAGTAACATGTTTTATAGTGTACATGTGTTCGTTCATTTTTTTAAACATTTTTATTGAGTTATACTCATTTTACAATGTTGTGTCAAATTCCAGGGTAGAGCACAATATTTAAATTATACATGAATATACATATATTAATTGTCACACTTTATTTATTTATTATTTTTTTTTTTGGCTGTGACCTACCACAAAACCTTGTATATATTTCCCTGGGCTATACAGTATAATCTTGTTGATCTATTCTGCATAGGCCTGTCAGTATCTATAAATTTTGAAAACCCAGTCTGTCCTTTCCCACCCCTGCCCCCTTAGAAACCACAAGTTTGTATTCTGTGTCTATGAGTATGTTTCTCTTTTGTATTTATGTTCTTCTTCTTTTTTTTTTTAATTCCACATATGAGCGATCTCATATGATAGTTTTCTTTCTCTTTCTGGCTTACTTCACTTAGAATGACATTCTCCACGAACATCCATGTTGTTGCAAGTGGCGTTATGTTGTCAGTTTTTATGGCTGAATAGTATTCCATTGTATAAATATACCACCTCTTCTTCATCCAATCATCTGTTGATGGACATTTAGGCTGTTTCCATGTTTTGGCTATTGTAAATAGTGCTGCTATGAACATTGGGGGGCAGGTGTCTTTTTGAAGTAGAGTTCCTTCTGGATATATGCCCAGGAGCAGGATTCCTGGGTCATATGGTAAGTCTATTCTTAGTCTTTTGAAGAATCTCCATACTGTTTTCCACAGTGGCTGCACCAAACTGCATTCCCACCAGCAGTTTAGGAGGGTTCCCCTTTCTCCACAGCCTCTCCAGCATTTGTCATTTGTGGATTTTTGAATGATGGCCATTCTGACTGGTGTGAGGTGATATCTCATCGTAGTTTTGATTTGAATCTCTCTGATAATTATTGATACTGAGCATCTTTTCTTGTGCTTGTTGATGATTTGTATGTCTTCCTTGGAGAATTGCTTGTTTAGGTCTTCTGCCCATTTTTGGATTGGGTTGTTTGTTTTTTATCTTATTAAATCATATGAGTTGCTTATATATTCTGGAGATCAAGCCTTTCCTGGTTTCATCATTTGCAAAAATTTTGTCCCATTCTGTAGGTTGTCGTTTTGTTTTACTTCTGGTTTCCTTTGCTGTGCAGAAGCCTCTAAGTTAAATTAGGTTCCATTTGTTTATTCTTGCTTTTATTTCTATTGCTTGGGTAGACTTCCCTAGGAGAACATTTTTAAGATGTATGTGAGATAATGTTTCACCTATATTTTCTTCTAGGAGGTTTATTGAATCTTGTCTTATGTTTAAGTCTTTGATCCATTTTGAGTTTATTTTTGTGTATGGTGTAAGGGAGTGTTCTAGCTTCACTGATTTACATGCTGCTGTCCAGTTTTACCAACACCAATTGCTGAAGAGACTGTCTTTATTCCATTGTATATTCTTGCCTCTTTTGTAGAAGATGAATTTACAAATGTTTGTGGGTTCATTTCTGGGATCTTTATTCTGTTCCATTTGTCTATATGTCTATTTTTGTACCAATACCATGCTGTCTTGATGAATGTGACCCTATAGTATTGTCTGAAGTCTGGGAGAGTTATTCCTCCAGCTCTTTCTTTCTGTTTAGTAATGCTATGGCAATTCTAGGTCTTTGATGGTTCCATATAAATTTTATTATGATTTTTTCTAGCTCTGTGGAATATGTCCTGGATAATTTGATAGGGATTGCATTAAATCTGTAGATTGCCTTGGGCAGTGTGACCATTTTAACAATATTGATTCTTCCAATCCAAGAGCATGGGATATCTTTTCATTTTTTAAAGATTATTTAATTTTCTTCATCAGTGTTCTATAGTTTTCTGTGTATAATTCTTTCACCTCCTTGGTTAGATTTATTCGTAGGTATTTAATTACTTTGGGTGCTATATAAAAGGGGGTTGTTTCTTTACTCTCTTTTTCTGTTGATTCATCATTAGTGTAAAGAAATGCAACTGATTTTTGAACATTAATCTTGTAACCTGCTACCTTGTTGAATTCTTCGATCAGTTCTACTAGTTTTTGTGTGGACCTTTTAGGGTTTCCTATATATAGTATCATGTCATCTGCATATAGTGACACTTTTGCCTCTTCTTTTCCAATTTGGATCCCTTTTATTTCTCTCTCTTACCTGATTGCTGTGGTTCGGCCTTCCAAGACTATGTTGAATAGGAGTGGTGATAGTGGGCATCCTTGTCTTGTCCCAGATTTTAGTGAGAAGCTTTTGAGTTTTTCACCGTTGAGTACTATGCTGGCTGTAGGTTTGTCATATATAGCTTTTATGATGTTAAGATATATTCCCTCTATACCCGCTTTGGTGAGAGTTTTGATCATAAATGGCTATTGAATTTTATCAAAAGCTTTTTGATATCTACTGAGATGATCATGTGGTTTTTGTCCTTTCTCTTGTTGATGTGATGTATTACATTGATTGATTTGCGTATGTTGAACCACACTTGTGCCCCTGGGATGAGCCCGACTTGGTCATGATACATAATCTTTTCTATGTGTTGTTGGATTCTATTTGCTAATATTTTGGTGAGGATTTTTGCATCTGTGTTCATCAGTGATATTGGCCTATAATTCTCTTTTTTGGTAGTGTCGTTGCCTAGTTTGGTATCAGGGTGATGGTGGCTTCATAGAATGAGTTTGGGAGTATTCCTTCCTTTTCAATCTTCTGGAAGAGTTTGAGAAGGACTGGTATGAGTTCTTCTTTGTACGTTTGGTAGAATTCCCCAATGAAGCCATCAGTCCTGAACTTTTATTAGTAGGGAGGTTTTTTATTGCTAATTCGATTTCATTTCTAGTGATCAGTTTGTTCAAGTGGTCAGTTTCTTCTTGGTTCAGTCTTGGTGGACTGTATGTTTCCAGAAAGTTGTCCATCTTCTCCAGGTTATCCATTTTGGTTCCATATAGTTTTTCATAATATTCTCATATGATATTCTGTATTTCTGTGTTATTTGTTGTAATTTATCCATTTTCCTTTCTTATTTTGCTTATTTGTGCTCTCTCTTTTTTCTTTTTTGTGAGTTTGGCCAGAGGTTTGTTGATTTTATTTACTTTTTCAAAAAACCAGCTTTTGGTTTCATTTTTTTCTTTTTTTTTTATATCTCCATTATATTTATTTCCTCCCCAATCTTTATTATTTCCTTCCTTCTGCTGCCTTTTAGGGTTTTTTGCTCTTCTTTTTCTAATTCTTTCAGCTGGTGGGTTAGATTGTTTAGTTGAGATTGTTCTTCTTTTTTGAGGAAGGCCTGTATCACTATAAACTTCCCTCTAAGCACTGCCTTTGCTGCATCCCATAAATTTTGTGTCGTTGTGTTTTCATTTTCATTTGTCTCAAGGTATTTTTTTCATTTTCAGCTTTGATTTACTCATTGACCCATCGGTTTTTTAATAGCATACTGTTTAATCTCCATGCTTTCCTTTTTTTCTCCTTTGTTTCTCTGTAGTTAATTTCTAGTTTCATGGCATTGTGGTCAGTAAAGATGCTTGAGAAAATTTCTGTCTTCTTAAAATTGTTGAGGTTTCTTTTGTGCCCAAGTACATGATCAATCCTAGAAAATGTTCCATATGCACTTGAAAAGAATCTATATCCTATTTGGGGGGGGGGGTTCTAATGCTCTGAAAATATCCACCAAATGTAATTTTTCTATTGTATCATTCTGTGTTGCCTTATTTATTTTCTGTCTGGAAGATTTGTCTAGTGATGGTAATGCGGTGTTAAAATCTCCAGCTATGATTGTATTCTCATCAATTTCCCCTTTTATCTCTGTTAGTAATTGTTTTATGTACTTAGGTGCTCATAAATTGGGTGCATATATATTAATGAGCATAATATCCTCATCTTGTATAACTCCTTTAATCAGTATAAAATGTCCTTCTTTATCTTTCTTTATGGTCTTTGTTTTAAAGTCTATTTTGTCTGAAATCAGTACTGCAACACCTGCTTTTTTGGCTTTTCCATTTGCATGGAATATCCTTTTCCATCCTTTCACTCTCAATCTATATGTGTCCTTCTCCCTATAGTGGGTCTCTTGTATGCAGCATATTGAAGGTTCTTGCTTTATTATCCAGTCTGCCACTCTATGTCTTTTTATTGGAGCATTTAGTCCATTAACATTTACAGTAATTAATGATAGATGTATGTTTATTGCTATTTTGAACTTACCTTTGCAGTTGAATTGGTATTTCCTCTTTGTTCCTTTCTTCTTCCTTTTGTGGTTTCGTAATTTTCCTTTGTATTATCATGGATTTTATGTACTTTTTGTGACTCCCTTGTAAGTTTTTGGCTTGTGGTTATCCTTTTTTTGTAAGTCTATTAACCCATTAATATAACTGTTTGTATTAAACAGATAGTAAGATAATCTATAACGCATCCTAACAAGAAAAAAATGTTTTTAAAAGAAAGAAAAAAAATTGTCTATATTTTCTTGGTTCCTTCTCCCACTCTTAATGATTTATATGTCTTCTTTACAATTTCATATTTATTTTATTTGTAATTCATGAGTTATCACCTTACCAGTTGTGAGCTTATCATTTCTGTAGCATTCTGCTGCTTTTCTATTTAGAGTAGACCTTTCAATATTTCTTTTAGCATGAGTTTAGTGTTGCTAAATTCTTGTAGTTTTTTCTTGACAGTGAAATTCTTTTTGTCTCCTTCTATCCTTAAGGATAGCCTTGCTGGATAAAGTATTCTGGGCTGCATCTTTCTTTCATAGAGGACTTTGAATATATCTTGCCACTCCCTCTGACCTGTAGCGTTTGTGTAGAGAAATCAGCTGAGAGCCTTTGGGGGTTCCCTTGTAACTCACTGTTTGCTTTTCTCTTGCTGCCTTTAGGATCATTTCTTTATCCCTGACTCTGGCCATCTTGATTATGATGTCTTGGTGTGGGTCTGTTTGGGTTCTTCCTGTTTGGACCCTCTGAGCTTCCTGTACTTGGATATCTGATTCCTTCTTTAGGTTTGGGAAGTTTTCACTCATGATTTCTTCCAATACCTTTTCAACCCCCTTTGATCTTTCTTCCTCTTCTGGGACCCCTATTATGTGAAGATTGGCACACTTTATATTATCTCATAGGTCTCTTATGTTGTTTTCTTCAGGTTTTATTTCTTTATCTCTCAGCTGTTCTGACTGGTTGCTTTCTGTTGTCCTGTCTTCTAGGTCACTTATTCGTCCCTCTGCATTATCTAGCCTGCTTTGCACAGCCTTTAGGTCAGCTCTCATCTCAGCCAATGAGTTTACCAGTTCTACTTGGTTCTTCTTTATAGCTTCAGTTTCATTTTTGACGTATTTTATATCTCTAAAAACTATCTCTTTTAGTTCCTTCAGTACTTTGATCATTCCTTTTTTGAAATCTTGATCTAGTAGGCTATCGATGTCTATTTCTTTGATCGTTCTTTCAGGGGATTTCTCTTGTTCTTTTAATTGGGAATTGTTTTTCTGCTTCTTCATTTTTTTAATATCTCTCTGGCACTGTGGCTTATGGAGTATCAGTTATCTATTGTGATCCTTAAGAAGTTTACTTATTTATCTATCTAATGCCTATGTAGGAATAAAATTAAGAAAAAAAGAGAAGATAGAGAAAGAGAATTTTAAAAGAAGGGAGAAAAAAAGGTTTGAAAACTGTGTATAATCAGTTATAGAAGCACAATTTTAATCAGACTAGCAATTTGAGTTGAGACGTCTTTTTAAAAAGCCTTTAAAAAATGGAAAAGAGTTCAAAAACCAATATTTGAAACCTCTGTATAATCAATAACAGGAGATAAAAACCAAAGGAAATGAAAATGAAATCAGGTGGATTTTTTTAAGATAATAATAATATAACTACTTTAAAAGAAAAAATTTAAAAGGAATTAAAACTAGAAACATATACAATTTTCAGAAAGTAGAAAATAAAAAGGTAATAGAAAGTAGAAGAGATTAAAAAAGATAAAATAAAGAGAGAATTTTAAAAGAAGGGAAGAAAAAAAGTTTTGAAAACAGTGTATAATGAATAATAGAAGGGCAAGTTGAAGCAGAATAACAATCAGGTTGAGACGTCTTTTAAAAACCTTTAAAAATGGACAAAAGAGGGAAAAAATATATTTTAAACCTGTGTATAATCAATAACAGGAGATCAAAAACGAGAAATAAAAATGAAATGATATGGATTTTTAAAATAATAATAATAATATTTTAAAAGAAAAATTTTAAAGGGATTAAAACTGGGAGCATATATAATTGTTTAAAAAGTAAAAATTAAGAAGTAATAGAAAATAGAACAGGTAAAAACAGATTTAAACCCAAAGTGGGTGTTCTCCTGGAGACTGTGTGCTCTTAATGAGAAGTCTTTCTGTCTTTGCCCTGTTTCGTGATCTCAGCTTGCTGTTTCTGGGGCCCACTGTTGGCACCCTTGTCTGTGTTGCTCCCAGTGCCTGTTGGCAAGCAGATCATGCCCCCTCCCAACACTGGGTCAGGCCCAGCTCTCCTTTGCTCTGGGCAGGCGGGTCACTGCCCCTCCTGATGCCGCAGTCAGATGTGCAGACTGGCCAGGTAGGAGGGCAGATCGCGCCCCCTCCCAGCACTGTGGTCAGATGCTGCGTTCCTGCAGGGAATACAGGTGGCCACCCACCCTCTCCCAGCACAGGTCGCTCCATAGCAATGTGCCACTGCCTGCTCCGCCTAGGGTCAGCGCTCCATAGGTGGGCTTGGGGAAGACCGCGGTACAGCCTCGCCCCTGCTCCGTGCCAAAACTCAGCTCCTTCTTTGTCTTGGCCGTGTGAGTTCTCTGAGGGATCAGGATGGAAGGGTCCCATCTGCCTTAGGCTGTAGACAAGTCTCCTTCTGGCCTTTGAGGCTGCTAAGCCCTTAGGCAGGGGTTCAGTTTTCGACCCAGCCCCAGCCTGGGTGCTAAGCACCGGAGGGTATGGCGGCTGTGCCTGGGCCCCGCCTCTCTTTGCCCAAAAATCTTCCACTGGTTTTCAGAGATGGGGGAATGCACCCTTCCCCCCAGGGCACATCAGCCGTGTTGTTTTATGGAGGGCCCAGGTTGTTCTGCCCTGTGCACCCATTCCACCACAACGCGCAGAATCCTGCAGTCCCCCTGGGCTGCCTCAGTGCAGCTGCCCCCGTCCTCCGCCTGGCTCGGACAGCCTGTCCTGGCCCCCAGCTGTCTGCTCGCGTCTCGGGCTGGGTGCCCGTTTAACTTAGTTCTGTCAGTCAATGGCTGCTCTGTACAGATCCGAGCCTTGGAGGCTCCCCCTCCATCCCACTGGCCTCTCCTTTGGAGAGGTGGAGGTTCAGCAAACAAGCGCTGGTCCTCCTTTGTCACTCCGTCCCCACCAGACCCGTCCCGCACTGTTTTGCCTTTTCTTCTTTCTTTTTTCCTTTTCTCCTGCCAGATTTTTGGCATCTTTGTCTTTTGAAGAGGACGATGTTCTGTCGGAGTTTCTCAGGTGCTCTGGTTGGCTGAGTGGTTCCGTGGATGTGAGTCTTGGTGTATTTGTGGGAGAGGATGAGCTATGAGCATCCTACTACTCCGCCATCTTGGCCTCTCCCTCTATCTAGCCTGCTTTGTACAGCCTTTAGATCAGCTCACATCTCAGCAAATGAGTTTACCAATTTTACTTGGCTCTTGTTTATAGCTTCTATTTCATTTTTGACATATTTTATATCTCTAAACACTATCTCTTTTAGTTCATTCAGTACTTTGATCACTCATTTTTTGAAATCTTGATCTAGTAAGCTATCAACGTCTATTTCATTGATCATTCTTTCAGGGGATTTCTCTTGTTCTTTTAACTGGAAGTGGCTTGTCTGCTTCTTCATATTGCTCATATCTCTCTGGCACTGTGGCTTATGGAGTATCAGTTATCTATTGTGGTCCTTAAGGAGTTTATTTATTTGTCTATCTGAAGCCTATTCAGGAATAAAACTTAAATAAAGAGAAAGAATTTTAAAAGAATAGAGAAAAAAAGGTTTGAAAACAGTGTATAATCAATAATAGAAGAGAAAGTTGAAGCAGAATAGCAATTGAGTTGAGACGTGTTTTAAAAATCTTAGAAAAGGAGAAAAGATCAGAAAAAATATTTGAAACCTGTGTATAATCAATAACAGGAGATCAAAACCAAGAGAAATAAAAATGAAATTAGGTGAATTTTTAAAAATAATAAAATTTAAAATATTTTAAAGGAAAAATTTTCAAGGGGATTAAAACTGGAGACATCTACAATTGTTTAAAAAGTAAAATTTTTAAAGGTAATAGAAAATAGAACAAAATTAAAAAAATATAAAACAAGAGAGAATTAAAAACAAGGTTGGAAAACAGTTTATAATCAATAATAGAAGAGCAAGTTGAAGCAGAATAGAAATCGAGTTGAGACTTCTTTTAAAAACCTTTAAAAAATGAGAAAAAATCAAAAAGCAGTATTTGAAACCTGTGTATAATCAATATTGGAGGTCAAAACCAAGAGAAATGAAAATGAAATCAGGTGGATTTTTAAAAATAATAATAATAAATATATATTAAAAGAAAAATTTTAAAGGGATTAAAACTGGGAGCATATACAATTGTTTCAAAAGTAAAAATTAAAAAGGTAATAGAAAATAGAATAGATAAAAAAAAGATTAAAAAGAGGCGGGGAATGTGTTCTTGTGGAGACTGTGCGCTCTCAATGATTTTATCGAGAAGTCTTTCTGTCTTTGCCCTGTTTCACGAACTCAGCTTGCTACTTCCAGAGGCCCTCAGTTGGCGTCCCTCATCTGTGCTGCTCCCAGTGCCTGCTGCAAGCAGATTTCGCCCCCTCCCATTTAACTTAGTTATGTCTGTCAAGGGCTGCTCCATACAGATCTGAGCCTGGAGGTTGCCCCTCCATCCAGCTGACCTCTCTGTTGGAGAGAGGGAGATTCAGCCAACGAGCACTATTCCTCCTTTGCCACTCCCACCCTGTGGGACCGGTCCCACACTGTTTTGCTTTTTCTTCTTTCTTTTTTTTTTCTCCTACCAGATTCGTGGCGTCTTTGTCTTTTGAAGAGGGCGATGTTCTGTCAGAGTTTGGCAGGTGCTCTGGTTGACTGGGTAGGTCCGTGGATGTGAGTTTTGGTGTATTTGTGGGAGAGGGTGAGCTACGAGCGTCCTTCTACTCTGCCATCTTGGCCTCTCCTCCCATGTGTTCATTCTTTTCCCATTTTTCTTTCTGTGGTTTATTTCTAGTTTCACACTTTTATGGTCAGAAAGATGCTTGACATAATTTCTATCCTCTTAAATTTGTTGAAACTTGTTTTGTAACCTAGTATATGTTCTATCCTATAGAACATCCGATGTGTGCTTGAAAAGAATGTGTATTTTTTTGGATGTACTGTTCTTTAGGTATCAATTAAGTCTGATTGGTCTACTGTGTCATTAAGGACCTTTGATGACATACTGATTTTCTGTCTGGATTTTCTGGCCATTGATGTCAATGGGATGTTAAAGTCTCCTACTATTATTATGATATTGTCAATTTCTCACTTAATGTCTCTTAGTATTTGTTTTATATATTTGGTGCTCCTTTGCTGGGTGTGTATATATTAATGAGTGCAATATTCTCTTATTGTATTGATCCCTTTATCATTACATAATGTGTTTCTTTGTCTCTGTTTGCGAACTTTGTTTTAAAGTCTACCCCACTTTCTTGTCATTTCCATTTGCATGATATATCATTTTCCATCATATCACTTTCAGTCCGTGTGTCTTTCACCCTGAAGTGAGTGTCTTTTAGGCAATATATTCTAGGTTCTTATTTTGTTATTCAACCTGCCACTATGTGTGAGCATTTAGTCCATTGACATTTAATTATTGATAGGCATGTACTTACTGCCATTTTAATTGTTTTCCGGTTGTTTTTGTAGTTTTTCTTTGCTCAATTCAATCTTTTTTTTTTCTTTTTGTGGTTTCATAATTTTTTGTAGTATATTTGAGTTCCTTTATTTTTGTTTTTTGTAACTCTATTCTACTCTTCTGATTTGTTGTTATGATGGATTTCAAGAATGTTTGCCCATAACTATATCTACTTACTTTAAACTAATAGTGATTCGAGTTCAAAACCATTCTAAAATATCTACATTTGTGGATTCCTGTCCCCCAAACTTTGTGATTTTGATGGCTAATTTACATCTTCATGCTTATCCTTTTACTGTTTATTGTAATTAGAATCATTTTTACAATTGTTTTAATGTACATACTAGTTTATTTTAAATGATCTTTGTTCCTTTTTTATATTTGCCTTTCCTAATTTTATTTTCCATTTTCCATAGATTCTTGCTTCTTTTCTATTTAGAGAAGACCCTTCAGTATCTCTTTTAGGATATGTTTTGTATTGCTGAATTCTTTTAGTATTTGCTTATCTGAAAAATTCTTCATTTCTCCTTCTATTCTAAATGATATCTTGCTGTGTAGAGTATCCTAGGTTGCAGATTTTTCCTTTCAGGACTTTGAATATATCTTGCCACTCCCTTCTGGCCTGCAACATTTCTGCAGAGAAATCCATTGATAACCTTATGGGGGTTCCCCTGTAGCTGACTCTTTGTTTTTCTCTTAGTACCTTTAGAATCCTCTTTTTATCTTTAACCATTGCCATTTTCATGATGATATATCTTGCTGTGTGTCTTTTTCGGCTCATCTTGTTTGGGACACTCTGTGCTTCCTGTACCCGTATATCTATTTACTTCTTTAGGTTTGAGAACTTTTCATCCATAATTTCCTCAAATACATTTTCATCCTCCTTCTCTCTTCTCCTTCTGAAACCCCTATTATGTGTAGTTTCGTGCATTTTATATTACCCCATAGATCTCATATGTTGCTTTCATTTTTTTTTTAATTTACCTTTCTCTCTGCTGTTCTGACTTGGTGATTTCCTTTATTTTATCTTCCAGATCACTTATTTGTTCTTCTGTGTCATTTGATCTGCTATTTATTGCTTCTGGGTTGGGTTTTAATCTCAATAATTGAATTGTCTATTTTTAATTGGTTCATCTTTATGGTTTCTACTTCCTTATAGAGTGATCTGCATTTTTATTGATAATTTTTCTTAATTCAGTTGACATTTTTATTACCTCCTTTTTGAACTTGGGGTCTAGTAGACTGGGAAGCTCTGTTTCATTATATTTTGTTTCAGGAGATTTCTCTTTTTTTAAAAATTGAGAGTAGTCCCTAGGCATTTTTATTTTACTTAATTGTCTCTATTTCTATGAACTTAGGAGAAATCAATATCTACTGTGCTCTCAAAGGGGATTTTTTATGTAGGAGCATCCCTGTGTAGACTGTTTGTGTCAATGTTTGTTTTGGGGGTGCTGGTTTTACCATGGATACCAGCCACATATTTTCTCAGGGTGTTCTGGCTCTTATCCTCTTGACATAGAGTGTGGTTGGTATTGTAGTATATAGATCCCATACAGGATATGAGGTGGGGCTTCCTCTCTGCTCCATGGTTTTTGCAAGCAAAATAATTAGTTTTTATTTACCATATTTAGTTTTTGAAATAATAACTGGTATAATATATAATATATAAAATATTTGAGATTCATCACTTATGAGTATTTTTTAAGACCTTGTATTATTTTAATTGAGATTAAACCTATTATATTATATAATTTTTAAAAAAATAAAGCATTCATATTCCCCATGCAATGCAGGTATTATTGATTTATGGATGTCTGTTTTTGATAGTGAGGTAGTTGATGACATAAATTGATTAAGATGGTACTTATTCTAGTGGACTCTTATTACAATAAGTTAAATTAGATTAAGTAAATAAAGTATTTTAAATGATTTCAGAATTAATAACCTTCATAAAGATAAAAGAACAGATATTTGCTCACAAATAGATTTTTAAGGTTACTTTACAATCAAGCAAATGTTTTCTAAAGATCTGGTAATTGTCCATGCTATCTTGATATAATTGAATTAAAGTTATATTTACTCTAATTAGCAGTATGATTAAATTATTTACTTACAGATCAAAGATTTTAATTATGTAAACAATTTACTTAGAAACATAAAATGTTTCATTAAGTTTCACAATTAATAATGCCATATTTATAAGTTCATATTTTTTCCTTGTTTAAAATTAAATGTTACCATTTTAAAAGTTTTCCTAGATTCACTAATTAAAGAAAAAATATTTAAAGCCATAAAAGTGACAAGAATGTTAAAATTTTATTGCTTTTTTCTTTTCTTTCTCTTGTTACTTAGGACTCCAAATGCCTTGTTGCCAGATGTTCATTATGTGTATGAAACTATAGAGATCATTAACAATAAAATCACACCAGAATGTTCCATGTCATTGAGGTCCTTTAATGAAAGCAGTGAAAAATTCTGCTTTTATGATGATTAAATAATATATTTTCAAAACATACACTAGATTTCTCACTATTGGAGTAGAACAGAGTTAAGCAAGTAGAAGAGAATACAATGATCTTTGTGTTAATGAATTAGAGTTAGAGATAGCAGGATGAACTCATGTTTGGCTTGCTTAATATAGATACAAATGTTTGTAATAAAAAAATATTTATAAATATGTGTACATACATGGCTTACATGGCCCTGTTTTTTCAGCTAGGAGGGTCCAGAAGCAATGATATTCCAAGAATAATGAGCATATCTATTACCATAATCTTGATTTCTAATACATTTCTGCAATAAAATGAAATATAGATTATTATAAGATGGCTGATTCTAGGGCTAGGAAAGAAAATAAAGATCATGATTCTAGAATATCTTGTACTTTCACAGAGTAAGAGAGTGCTCAAAAAGTGATGGGTGTATATCAAAGGGTAAAGGAGCTAACTCAAAGAGCTTCCATTGAACAAAGCCAGCTGGAACAATTTGAGCAACAAAACAAGTAAAGTAATATTGGATTTTAACCCAAAGTTTGACATAAATATCCATGTGTTCATACTGATATAAATAAAGGATTGAATAAATAAGTTAATTGCTGGGAATAGATAAATACTCTATGCAGAAGAATTCCTAATGAAACTTACAAGCTTCTGCACAGCAAAGGAAACCAGAAGTAAAACAAGAAGACAACCTATGGAATGGGAGAGAATTTTTGCAAATGAAACTGACAAAGGCTTGATCTCCAGAATATATAAGCAGCTCATACAACTCAATAAGAAAAAAATAAACAACCCAATCCAAAAATGGGCAGAAGACCTAAACAAGCAATTCTCCAAGGAAGACATACAAATGATCAAAAGGCACATGAAAAAATGCTCAATATCACTAATAATCAGAGAAATGCAAATCAAAACTACAATGAGGTATCACCTCACACCAGTCAGAATGGCCGTCATTCAAAAACCCACAAATGACAAATGCTGGAGAGGCTGTGGAGAAAGGGGAACCTCCTTCACTGCTGGTGGGAATGCAGTTTGGTGCAGCCACTATGGAAAACAGTGTGGAGATTCCTCAAAAGACTAGGAATCGACTTACCATATGACCCAGGAATCCCACTCCTGGGCTTGTATCCAGAAGGAACCCTACTTCAGGATGACGCCTGCCCCCCAATGTTCATAGCAGCACTATTTACAATAGCCAAAACATGGAAACAGCCTAAATGTCCATCAACAGATGACTGGATAAAGAAGAGGTGGTCTATTTATACAATGGAAAACTACTCAGCCATAAAAACTGACAACATAATGCCATTTGCAGCAACATGGATGCTCCTGGAGAATGTCATTCTAGGTGAAGTAATCCAGAAAGAGAAAGAAAAATACCATATGAGATCGCTCATATGTGGAGTCTAAAAAACAAAAACAAAAACAAAAACAAACAAACAAACAAAAACAAAGCGTAAATACAGGACAGAAATAGACTCATAGACAGAGAATACAGACTTGTGGTTGCCAGGGTGGTGGAGGGTGGGAAGTGATAGACTGGGATTTCAAAATTGTAGAATAGATAAACAAGATTACACTGTATAGCACAGGGAAATATACACAAAATGTTATGATAACTCACATAGAAAAAAATGTGACAATGAGTTTGTATATGTCCATGAATGACTGAAAAATTTTGCTGAACACTGGAATTTGACACAAAATTGTAAAATGATTATAAATCAATAAAAAACATTTAAAAAAAAAAGAATTCCAAATAATTTATTTAAATATCTGCCCTCAAACGGGTGAAACTTAATTCCTTACTCCTTAACTGTGGGATGCACATTGTGATTTCTTTTAAGATTACAGTAAGGAAAAAAAAAAGAGTAACTTTGCAATGGAGAAACCT
Source organism: Camelus ferus (assembly GCF_009834535.1). Classification (NCBI taxonomy): domain Eukaryota; kingdom Metazoa; phylum Chordata; class Mammalia; order Artiodactyla; family Camelidae; genus Camelus; species Camelus ferus. The sequence continues at coordinate 56,324,649 of NC_045732.1, forward strand.
GACTAACACTATTTCAAGGTAGGTTATCAAGGTCAACCTCAACAAGGAAACATCATACTGATAGTATGTACTTTTAATATGATGTGATGAGAATGGCCCTTTACCTCTGTTGTATTCCTCTAAAAACACATTATCTGTCTAACCACAAAGACAACATCAGACAAGTACCGATTAAAGAGAATTCTACAAAATCTCTGACCAGTAATCCTCAAAACTATCAAGATCATCAAAAGTAATAGAGGGCTGAGAAACTGTTACAGTCAAAGGAGTCTAAGGAGACATGACTAATAAATGTAATCTGGTGTTTTGGGGCAGAAAAGGGATTGGTAAAAAAAAATAGATAAAATACAAATAAAGTATGGGCTTTACTTAGTTTATCAATGTTGGTATATTAATTGTGATAAATATACATTACCAGTGTAACATATTAAAATAAGGAAAATTATTATGGTATATGGGAACCGTACTTATAATAATTCTATAAACTTAGAAATTTCCAGCTCTGAGACACCTTTGGCCCACCAGAAAACTGTGCCAGAATATGACCTCAACCATCAGTGGGCCAAAATCAGCCATATGACACCCTGGACCCACAGCCAGCCATGTCAGAAAGTGGTCCCAACCACCATCAGTTTGGCACCAACCCTGAGACACCCCCAGAGGGCACAACCCTGTCCAACAGTGGTCCAACCAGCTTTAGGACCCCCAGACCCACAGCAAGCCAGCCTGGGACCCAGCTCCACCCACCAGTGGGGCAGAACTAGCTCTAGAATTCTCTGCAAGCAGCCAGTTCATGACACCCCTCCCTCCAACAGTGGGCCAACACCAAGGCTGGGACACCTTGGGCTGTGCAGGCAGTCCTGCCAAGATGTGGTTCTGCCTACCAGTGGCTTGCACCTCCTCCCTAGGCAGGGCCTGGCAATCAATTGGACCAGGGGCTAGCCACACTCACCACACAGCCCACATCAATGGCACCGTAGAGAATATAGCTCTGGTGTCCAGAAGGGAGAGTGCTACTTGATATCCCCTTCATAAGGCCACTTCTTCAAAATCAGGAAACATTAAAAACCTACTAAATCCATAGAAATAAACACAGAGAATTAGGCAAAATGAGGTGACAGAGGAATATGTAACAAATGAAGGAACAAGATAATACCCCAGAAGAAGAACTAAGAGAAGTGGAGATAACGCAATCACCCTGATAAAGAATACAAGGTAATGATCATAAAAATGCTCAAAAAACTTGAGAAAGGAATGAATGAACAGTGAGAAATTAGAAGTTTCTTTAAAAGAGTCAGAAAAGATATATTAAAATAAAACAGAGTTGAAGAATACAGTAACTGAAATTAAAAATACATTAGAAGGCATCAACAGTATGTTAGAAGAAACAGAAGAGTGGATAAGCAAACTGGATAAAAGCATAATGGAAATCACTCAAGCTGAACAGCAACAAAAAAGAATGTAAACAATTAGGACTGGTTAAGAGACCTCTTGAACAACATCAAGTATACTAACATTCACACTGTAGGGGTCTCAGAAAAAGAAGAAAAAGAGAAAGGGGCTTGAAACATCCACAGTTATGATAGAGAGCACATCCAACATACACAAAAGTTTCCTCTTGTCCCCTTGTAATCCCACTCTTTTGATCCTCCCTGGGCCTTTCTCCCATACTCATGGGACTACTCACCTGTTCTCTCACTATATGTTGATTTGCTTTTTCTAGAATTTTATCTAAATGGAATCATACAGTACTTTCTTGAGTCTGACTGCTTTTTTAGCTTAATTATTTTGAAATTTATCCATAGTGTTATCTGTATCAATAGTCATTATTTTTATCCCTGAGTAGTACCCCATTGTGTGGATATACCATTGTTTGTTGATCTATTAACTTGTGGATAGAAATTTGGGTTGGTTTCAGTTTGAGGCTATTAGAGATAAAGCTGCTATGACAATTATGTGCAAGTCATTGTATGAGCATATGTTATTTTTTTCCTCTTGAGTAAATGTCTATGAGTGGAATGACTGGATTATACATTAGATGTGTTTGATTTTTTAAGAAACTGCTTAATCCTGAAAACAATTACTTAATATATAATGTTCAAGTCATAAAATAAAAGTGCAAGTGTTATTTTACAAAGTGATGTTACCATATAGCACTCCCAGGAGAAACCAGGAAAATTAGAGAACTCCTTATCAAGCTTTGATTGAAATATGGAATAATGTGAATAATATAAAGCATTGGATGTAGTAAAGGTCTTGTTATTGCTCCTGCACATCAAATTAAGTAGTCTGTTACTCACAATGAAAAAGATTTGATCTGCTAACTGAGTTCTTGTGATTGGTAGTCATTTAATGATAAGCTGAATTATAGCTCAGAGATTACTGTGGTTATTGCTCTTTCAATATCAATTTTAAAAAAATTATTGACAAGGACTGTTTCATGACGCTTTTGCTAAGTAATGTTAGTAGTGAAGGAATATTCAACCAAAATAATAATTAACCTGGGTGAGATCAAGATGGCAGAATAGAGGACGTGGAGCTCACCTCATCCTGCAAATATATCAAAAATACATCTACATGTGAAAAAATTCTCACAGAATACCTATTGAACTCTGGCAGAAGATCTCATACAATCTAAACTATAAGAAAGATCACCACATAACTGGGTAAGACAGAAGAAAAAATTGGGGTGGGGCCTGTGCCCCTGGGAGGGATATATGGAAAAAGAAAGTTTCCCTTACCCTGGGAAGCACCCCCCTTCATCATCAGGGAGATCATCTGGGACAGATAGGGAGCTTCAGAGGTTTGGAGGAGATTGCAGCAGCTGGTTTGTGGCAGACAGAACAGAGAGAGACCAGTGCAGAGGGTCCATTCCACCTCACTGCACTCCCCAGCCCAGAACATGTGTCTGCAGGTGCACATAGAGGCTGTATGCTGAAACTTGAGCTTCAGAGGACAAACCTGGGGAGAGGACTGGTGTTGGCTGCATGGAGAAAGCATGAATGGTCTGGATTGTGGTATGGGCCGCAACCAGGAGTGTGTGCAATAGAGCCTGAATCTGCCATAAAAATCCCCATTGTTAATGGGCATTAAGGGAGGGGTGGGACCTTGCCATAGCAGCCCCCTTCTCAGCATGCTCACAGAGCTCTGTGAGCTCTAGGAGCCTCCAAGCACTAGCAGGTTGCCCCCAAATGGAGGTGGGGCTGAAATCTTAGCTGATTTCCAAGGGCCACACAACTTCAGAAGTGAGGCTGAAACTGAGCCTTGTCACAGGTGACTTTGGAGGATTTATGCTGCCAGTGGCTTTGCAAGCTCAGCACCTGCAGGACATCTGAGCAGATTACTGGTGCACAGCTGGGGTATGTTGGGCATTAGCAAGTGTGGGCATTGCTGGCCTGTGCATGAAGAGGTGGGGCAGGGGTCTAGGCTGACTCTATAGCTCCCACAGTGGGTCCAGTTGCACAACTACACATGATTACAAAGGGTCCTGATGCCTGACTTCAGTGGATGTGCCCTGGTGGCTTAGAGAGTACAGCACCTGAGGGAAACCTGGGCAGGTTGCTTACATTCCCATGGCTGAAAAGGGCCCAGTGGAGAGCTCCTACAGAGTCAGAGAAATCTAAGTAAAATGAAGAAGCAGAGAAACCACTCCCAATCAAAAGAACAAAAAGAATCCCTTGAAAGAACAAACAGTGAAACAGATGTCTCCAGTCTACCAGATCTTGAGTTCAAATAGGAGATAATAAAAATACTGAAGGAATTAAGAAAGGCTAGCAATAGTAATACAGATTACTGTAACAAGGAATTAGAAACTATACGGAGGAGCCAATTAAAATTAGAAAAGTCATTTGCTGAGACAAAAGCTGAGTTAAAGGCAATAAATAGCAGATTAAATAATGCAGAAGAATAAATAAGTAATCTGAAAGGTAGAATAATGGAAATCACCCAATCAGAACAACAGACAGAAAGACAAATAAAAAAATGAAAGCTATGTAAGAGATCTATCGGATAATATAAAACATGCAACTGTCTGCATAATAGGGGTCCCAGAAGGAGAAGAAAGAGAAAAGGGTATAGAAAATGCATTTGAAGAAATTATGGGTAAAACTTCCCAAACCTAAAGAAGGGAACAGATATACAAGTACAGGAGACACAGAGGGTCCCAAACAAGATGAGCCCAAACATACCCATACCAAAACACATCATAATTAAAATGGTAAAATTTAAAGAGAGACTTCTAAATGCAGTAAGAGAAAAACAAAGAGTCAGTTACAAGGGAACCCCACATAAGGCTATCAGCTGATTTCTCCAGAGAAATATTGCAGGCCAGAAGGGAGTGGCAAGATATATTCAAAATCCTGAAAGGGAAAAATCTGCAACCTAGGATACTCTACACAGTAAGATATCATTTAGAATAGAAGGAGAGGTAAATAATTTATCAGACAGGCAAAAACTAAAAGAATGCAGCAATAATAAACCTATCCTAAAAGAAAAATTGAAAGTTCTTTTCTAAATAGAAAAGAAGAAAAATCTATAGAAGAGAAAATTCACAATTGTGAATGTGATGTTAACTACATTGAACAGCAAAATAATAAACATGAAAATGTAAAAGAGGAGATAAAAATCATAAAATGTGAGGAAGGGGAGTAAGAAAAAGTAGACATTTCCTTCTTTTTCCAGAATGTGTTTGAGTCTATGAGATGACCAGTCTAAAGCAAGTAGATATAGTAATGGGTTAACATACTTTGATAAACAGGGTAACCAAAAATCAAAAACATATAATAGATTCACAAAAACCAAAACGAAGAGAACTCAAGCATAATACAAAATAAAATCATCAAACCACAAAAAGAAAAACAAAAAGAGAAAGTAGAAACATAGGAGAAACACAAAATCAACTGGAAAACAAGGTTTAAAATGGCAATAAGTACATATCTATCAATAATTACCTTAAATGTCAATGGACTAACATTGTAAATCAACTATACTTTAATAAATAAAATAAAATAAATATATTGTAATAAAATAAAAAATAAAAATAAATAAAAAATTAAAAACCAAAAAGCAATTACCCAAATATTCCAATGTTTAATATGCTTTTATATATGTGAAAAGATTGAAACTGCAATATTTGAGAAAAATATCACAAGGGCTGTATCATATATCAGAATTGTGGCACTAGAAAATATAGTCATTGCATGCAAAATAGAGTGGAATTAGCAGTACATAAATGTACATCTACCTCATTAAAATTATCTAATCCTCATTTATACTACTTTTGACCATGTCAATTATATTTGCTCATGTAAAACTAGACCATATAAAAGTTAATTCCAAGAAAAAAACATTTTTCTACATAGGAAAATAAAGCAATTTTCATATAACAAAATACAAAAATTTTTGAGCTCTTTCATAAGATTCACTTTCCATCCATCTGTTGTCTAATGACACATTCCCCATGGCAGCTTAGACATATGTTCTCTATAGATTTTTTTGTATGAAATTACACATGGTGAATCTGTCAATGAATGGAAGAATGAGGCAAATTTTCTGCCAGTTGATAAGATTTTATGATTTATCAAGGAAACTTTAGTTGGAGGCCATATCCTAAGAATAACATATAATTTCTTACATTCAGTGACTTTTTGATTGAATTTAATTCCAGAGATAACAGAAATGTTTCTACTACCATCACATAGCATCTAAGAGATTTGCACTGTGTTATAATATTTTCCTCTGACAAAAATTCTTGGCTTCTATATCCATGGTCACTGATAGTGTTTCCTTTATAAGACATCAAACTCAAAACAAAAACATAACTCTTATAAAACTTTAACTAAAAATTATTTTGAATTAGACTAGTCAAGATAACACAAATATTGGAAAATATGTATTCTGCCTTCCTCTTTAATTTGATGAGGATCTGTGTAAAAAATACAATGGAAATAGTAAAGGATAGACTTGATGTTTCACCAAAGTTGAGGATATAACCCTTATCAAGGATAAAAATTATTTTTAAAATCAACATACACTTTATAGTTTAAAACAGAAGTACATCATATTTTATAATAAGCATTTTAAGAGAAGAGTCATCTTATCTTTATGTTATTCATTTATTTGGGTTTTAATGCAACTGTTTTCATTTGTTTGACTTATTTTTTGCTTTTTCTAAAATGAGTTTTCTAAAAACATATAAACTATATTTAGATTATTTCCATCAGCTTTTACTATTTTTATGTCTATTTCAAGCCAAGGATACATTATATTTCATGGACTATTATCGGGATTCATCACATTATAATTTAAATTGTGTCCTGTTGAACTAGATCATGTGTGTGTGAGGGCCAGTAGGTACCTCTGAGTAATGACTAAAGTACTTGCCATTTCTCCCACTGATAATGTATAGGAAAGCCAGCACTAAAAAGTAAAAGTAAGTATGTCCATGCTCAGATACATCCTTAACTCAAAGAATCACTCAGGGAAAGAGCACCAAGAAACCTGTATAATAGGACTGTTTGAATTAGGATTTTGAAAAACAATAAGCCATGTTGACTCCCACCATATTAATCAAAGAAAAGTATCTAGAAGACCACTGTCAGTCATTTGTGGAAATTTTCATACAGTAAAAGGCAGTAGAGGACATGACAGAGGCAACAGGTACCACAGGGCATCTCAAGGCAGTAAATGGTCAAATAAAAGCTTAGTTTAAGATTAGCTTTCTAACATATCCCTTGGTCAAATAATGTTTCAGAAATCCTGCTCTAGGTAAAGAAGACAATAGTTGTTGGCATGGAAATACTCACAGTTTTCTTGAGGCCTCCAGGCAGGCCTAAGATGTTTGAATCTAGGGAAAAATACAATTTTGCCTCAAGCTGGTAACTTCACCACATGAGCAGTATTTAATATCTCTTCTTTATTTATATAAACTATCAAATTAAGGACTAGCCCCAGGCAGTTAGTAATGTTTTCAGTATGATTACATTGCTATAACTGTCAAACAATTTGTATACCAAGTTGATTTATTCCAACATGGATAAAAATTTCCATTTTATTAAGATAAATTAATAACAACAGGTAAAGTTAGACATCTCATAGGAGACTGAATTAGGTGACCTCCAAGTTTGCTTTCGAGTCTGTAATTCCATCAAGAACATACCAAAGAACTTGCCCTTTGTTAATCTTATTGATTGCACTAAAGCACACTGAATATATTAGATTAAGAGCCACCAAAACTTGATTCCAATCCTTTCAAAATTGTATTTTGTTTTAAAATTAAAAGTGTTTGTTTTGTGTAGAAATTCCCCGGACTACATTTGGGAAGAAAACACCTAAGATGTCATTACTATATTCATTATTATGAGTGATTTAGAGCACCTTTATTTCTACTCTGTCCTCCTCATTTTCTGAGTTCTGTTCATTCAATCAGGGAGTGTAAACCAATTTTGGTACAATTATTTAATTTAGCATGTAATTCTTCCTTTTCAAGAATTTTTAAGCTCTCATTTATTTTTAATATATTCATATAAGTTATACTTAATCTTACATGACTCATTGATTTTTAAGACTTACCAGCTGTCCTTTTATACTACTTCTCCTTTCTTGACCTGTTAAGATTTAATCAATTTTTCATGTAGTTGGAAATTTGAGTAATTATTTTTATAAAAGACACATGAATAATATATTCGCAAAGCCTTTGCTTGTTTGAGAATAGCTTTCTGTTTGTCTTTACTGTTGCAGAGAAATATGAAACTATCTGACTTTGGTTCTTTTGTAGGTAAACTATTAGTTTTCTTTACTGCCTATATGTTAGTAGAATTTTAAAAATCACCTTTTAAAATAATTTTTACAGGAATGTATCTACTTGAGAGATTTATTTTGTTAATTTCTCTTCCCAAATATAATGAACTCCCTGTTTAAAAAATTTTAAATATTTTTTTGCAGATGGCTCTGAGAAAAATCAGGGAAATTATTGATACTAGTGAATTTTAAGAGAATAAGGAGACTGTTTGCTTAGAATGTTTGATAAGGTTTTCTGTGATTAGCATGTATGGTAATTATATATCTCTAGGTGATATGTGCTTTATGTGCCATATGGTTCCTAAACCACACCCAATCTTAGGGCAAGGAAAACTCAAGGGGATGTGGTAATATTTTATTTCAAATTTAATATGGTAATCTTTCTTTAAGAACAAAGCTGAATGGGTTGATGTTTTAAGGTTGCATGAAAATAACTGCATCAAAATATCATACTTGTTTACTGTCATGGTATCCTCAAAAATCAAAAAAAATCTCAAAAAGTTACTTCATATTAGGACAGTAATTCAGAATCATAGTACAGCATTTAGCCAAAGAATGCTCCCTTTTTCAGCTTATACTTAAAACAGTTATTCACTGTATAATTTTAGAAAAAACAATCACATTACTTAAAGATACCTAGAATTCCTCTGATTTGAAAGAATTAAATACAACATATTATCCCAATGAAATATGAATTTTTAATACACACAACAACTTCCATAAGACTGCTATTAACATTCAATTGAAAATTTTCAGATACAAAATGTTCATTACAATGTATATCAAAAGAGACTAAAATTGTTAGTGGCAGCTATGGTAACAGAAAAAAATAAGTAAAAGACTCCAATATTAGAAGGAAGAAGCACAGATCATGGAGAATGGTGTTAATATTTATACAGATTCTTGAGCTCTTCAGTAGAATACAGAATTGGAGAATATATTTAATCAAAAAAGAAAAATAATAATTCGTAGAAATATATCATAGTAAGGTTAGATGTACTACAAGACTAGTTTGCTATTAACCTGCAATTAGGATTATGAAGGCTACAGTAAAGTAATAAATTGAATTATATGGAATATAAGCTCCTTCCATTAACTCATGTGAACTGAGAACCATAACATACTCAAAAATATGCAGCTGGTATTTTAAAAATTAAGAGATGTTGGTAATAAGAGATTGATCAAGATGGCAGTGTAAGAAGATGTAAAATTCACCCACCTCCAGGAACACATCAAAAAGACATTACATGTGGAACAATGCTCACTGAAAACTAACTGGAAACTGGCAGAAAGACTTCTGTACAACCAAAGCTGTAAGAAAGAAACACACGTACTTGTGTAGGAAAGAAAAAGAAGCCATCAGGTTGAGACCTGTGCTCCTAGGACAGGATTCAGAGCAAATAGATTACACAGGTAGAGATCTGCTCTAGGGAGTAAGCAGTTCGAGCCACATATTGGGCACCACAGTCCTGGGTCCCTACACAGGAAAGACAAGGACCCTTGACTGGTTGGCGGCCCACTGGGACTAGTAGGATGGCTATGGGAAGCCTGGAATACACTCACTAGATGCTTCAGAGCACCAGCTTGTTCCCGAGGCAGGGAGGAAAGGGTGGATTTAAGGACAGCTCCAGTGGCTGCCAGGTTACCTCCAACAGCCCGAAAGGAACAAATTTTCAGCCCTGCTTATTTATCATTGCAGATCTGAACTGGTCTGAGAGCTGGCATAACTAGGGAGAGAGCTCAGCTGTGGGACTGAGGCAGGGGCCCCTGTGTGCTCTCCAAGTGTATCAGCGTGCAAGGGCTTTGGTGGTCTGGCCTCAGTTAGAGATCAAGGCCGCCCCTGATGCATTGCCAGTGTAAGTGTCAGCAATAGCCTCCCCTCTCCAGCTCAGTTGCTGCCCTGGGGTCTGAGTTGATTCTGAGTCCCACAAAGAGCTCTGTTCCTAGTTATGTCAGCACTCAGAGCAGTGCAGTGCTGCACTGTGAGGTAAGCGCCGGGGCTGAAGCATTTGCTCCTGTCTGGCTGGGGAATGAGCCGGGTGGTCAGGCAGTTGGGAGAAACCTGGCAGCCACTGGAGCTATTTGCATTTGTTTATTACTATTGTTTTATTCTTAAGAAGTTTTCTTTCACTGGAAGATTTTTTTTTTACTTTTTCATTTTGAAATTCTTAATTATAAATTCACAGAAAGTTGCAAAGATAATATAGAGTCACCATGTACCTTTCACTTAGTTTCCCCAATGGTTACCTCCTGCATAACTATAGTACAATATCAAAACCAGAAAGTGGACATTAGACAATATATGCATACAGTTCTATGTTAATTTACTACATGTGTAGATTTGTGTAAAGCATAGCAATCAAGATATGGTACTTTTCTATCACCACAAACATATCTATCATGCTACTCCTTCATTATTGTACCCACCTTCTCCCCTTCTCCCCATACCCTTACAACCCCTAATCTGTTCACCTTCTCTATAGTTTTATTATTTTGAGAATGTTATATTCATGAGATCAGATACAATGTGACATTATGAGATTGGCCTATTTTGTGGAGATCTATTTTGGGGTTATATATTCTGTTCCATTGATCTTTATGCTTATCCCTTCACTATTACCACACAGTTTTGATTATTAGTACCTCTACAATGGGTCTTAAGATGCTTTAGAGTGATTCCTCCCAGTTTATTCTTCTTATTTGAAATTGATTTGGGTATTCTAACTTCATTACCTTTCTAAATACATTTTAGAATAAATTTGTTTATAAAAATCTTGCTTGGATTTTCATACGAATTGCATTAGATCTACTTATAAACTTGAACTATTTGACATCTTTAGTATGTTGAGTATTTACATCCATGAACTCAGTATATCTGTATTTTTAAAAGATCTTTGATTAATTGTTATTTTCTAAAGTTCTCTATTCTCCTTTACTCTTTTTTCTCCTATTTCTGCTATTGTTCTTTAGTCTTGCTGGATTTACTCATTTTCTCCCCTTCCAATTTACTGAACACCTAAATAGGGGAAATATAGTTTTTCTGTTTATTTTTCAGAAGAATGATTTTGACATTTTGTCTACCAAATAGACAAAGAAAGAAGCCTAAGGCTTTATACATACATGCAACCAATAGCTAATCACTTTGAAAAAAGATTCTTGATTTTGCAAATAACTAGGTTGAGTAACAGTCAGTCAAAATTAATCTAGGCAAGTAATACCATTATCCCACAATGTAGCCCAGATATATCAGCATCATCATATAAATTTAGACTAAAAAATTCAGAGGGACCAGAGAGATCATTCATTTAAGACGTTCATGAATGCCAGTTCCTGTTCTGGGAAGCTTTCAGATCAAAGTTTTTTTAATGTGATTTTTAAATTTTATATTTTAATTGTGGTAAGGTATACAAAGCATAGTATTTATCATTTTAACCATTCATAAATATGCAATTCAATGGTGTTAAACACATTCTCAATGTTTTGCAACCATCACCAACATTATAATCCCAATTTTTTTATCATCCTCAACAAAAACTCTGTATCCATTAAACAATAAATACCATTATCCCCCTCCAACAGCCTCTGGTAATCTCTATTCTACTTATTGTCTCTATGAATTTGCCTTTTCTAGGTACCTCATGTAAGTGTAATCATACAATATGTGTCATTATGTATCTGGCTTATTTCATTTAGTGCAATGTTTTAAAGGTCCATACATAGTATAGCATATATCAAATTTTCATTCCTTTTTGTTGAATAGTATTCTGTTGTATGAATATACCACTTTTGCTTATCCATTCATGTGTTGATGGACACTTGGGTTCATTCCATCTCGTGGCTATTATGAATAATGCTTCTATGTACATGGTTGTACAAGTATCAGTTCAAGTCCTTTCTTTTGATTCTTTTCAATATATACACAGGAGAGGAATTTCTGGGTCATATGATAGTACTATGTTTAAACTTTTGTAAAACTTCCACAGTTTTTCCAGTGGTCTCACCATTTTACATTCCCACCAGCAATGAACAAAGGTTCTGATTTCTCCATATCCACTTGTTACTTTCTGTTTTTATTATAGCCATCTTAGTAACTTTGAAGTGATATTTCATCATGGTTTTGATTTGTATTTCCTTTAAAACTAATGATGTTGACTTCAAAAATCAGAATTTTTTGAAGTGAAAAAAAAAGTAATTGAAGGGCCACAAATGGCAAAATATCCTTATTTCCTATGGGTGAGTTGTATTCCATTATATATATATGCTGCATCGTCATTATCTATTCAACTATTGATGTGCACTTAGGATGCTTCCAAATCTGGCAGTTATAAATAATGTTGCTGTTAATAACAGGGTATATGTATCTTTTTGAATTAATTCTTATTTTGTAGTTGGCTTTATTCCTTTGATAACTATGTAAATTTAAAAAGCTAAAGCTCTAAACATTCTTAGAAACAATGAACAGTACATATATGTAAATAAAAAAAATAGGTGCAGTTAAAAAAAAGATCTATCAAGCCATGAAAGACACAGAAGACATATTACTAAATGAAAGAAGCCAGTCTGAAAAGGCTACAAAACTGTACGATTCCAACCAAATGACATTCTGGAAAAGGCACAGCTACAGAAACAATAAAAAGATCATGATTTCCAGGGGTTTGGGGAGAGGGAGGGAGGCAGGAATTAATAGAGGGAGCATAAGGGATTTTTAGGGCAATGGAATTATTCTGTATGATACTATAGTGGTGGCTATATGTCATTATGCATTTGTCATAATGCATAGAATGTATAACATCAAGAGTGAACCCAATGAATATATGTATGTTCATGTATAACTGAAAAATTGTGCTCTACATTGGAATTTGACACAACATTGTAAAATGACTATAACTCAATAAAAAATGAAAAAAAAAAGAGTGAACCCTAATGTAAACTATGGGCTTTGGTTGATAATAATGTGCCTACGTTGGTTCATCAATTGTACCGAATAAGCTACACTGATGAGAGATGTTGAGGGTAGGGAAGTGTATGTGTGGATGGGGAGGGCTATATGTGAACTCTCTGTATTTTCTGCTCAGTTGTGCTGTGAACCTGAAACTGCTCTAAAACAATAAAGTCTATTAAAAAATAAAACTAATAATGTTGAGCATCGTTTCACGTCTTTATTGTCCAATTGTAGATACTTGTCTATTCAAGAATCTATTCAAGTCCTTTGCCCATTTTTGAATCAGGCTGTTTGTTTTGTTGTTAAATTGTAGGGATTATTTACATATTGTGAATGTTACTCCTTAATCAAACACATGACTTGAAAATATTTTCTCCCATTCAATAGATTATCTTTTTCTTTGTTGATATAATCCTTTGATACACAAAAGTTCTTAATTGCGATGAAGTTTATCTGTTTTCTTCTTTTTTTACTGTGCTTTTGGCATCACATTCATAAAGTTAGTCATATCCAATGTCATGAAGATTTTTTTCTATTGATTTCTTCAAGGGTTTTATAGGTTTAGCACTTAAGTTTGTCTTTGATTCATTTTAAGTTAATTTTTGTATATTGAGTAAGATAAGGGTCTAACTTCATTTTTTGCATGTGGATATAGTTTTTCCAGCACTATTTGCTGAAAAGACTGTCCTTTCACCATTGAATAGTCTTAACACCCTTCTCAAAAATTAATTCATCATTTATATGAGAGGTTTTTTCTGACCTCTTTATTCTATTCCATTGATCTGTATGTCATTATACCAGCACCATATCATTTTAATACTGTAACATTATAGGAAGCTTTGAAGTTTGGTAGTGTGAGTACCCCAACTTTATTCTTCTTTTTCAAGAAAGTTTAGGCTCTTCAGGGCCTCATGATTCAATATGAATTTGAGGATTGTCTTTTCCATTTATGTGAAGAGGCTGTTGAAGTTTTGATAGGGATTGCATTAAATCTGTAGATTGCTTTGGGTATTATGGACATTTTAACAATTTTAAGTCATCTTATTCATGAAACAAAATGCCTTTCCATTTATTTAGGTCTTTTTATGTTTCCTTCATCAATGTTGTATAGATTATCAAAACACCAGTCTTTCACTCATTGATTAGATTTATTTCCAAATATTCAATTCTTTTAGATGCTATTGTAAATGAAATTGATTTTTTTTAAATTGAAGTATTATTGATTTATAATATCATGTTAGTTTCAGGTGTGCAGCAAAGTGATTCAGTTATATATGGGTATATATTTTTTTCAGATTATTTTCCAATATAGGTTATCACAAGATATTGAATATAGTTCCTTGTGTTATACAGTAAATCCTTGTTGTTTATCTATTTTACATGTGGTAGTTTGTATCTGTTAATCCCATATTCTTAATTTATCCCTCCCACTCCCCCATTTTCCCTCTTGGCAACCATAAGTTTATTTTCTATGTCTGCCAGTCTGTTTCTGTCTTATATATAGGTTTATTTATATTATTTTTTAGATTCTACATATAAATGATAGTATACATTTGTCTTTCTCTCTATGACTTGCTTCACTTAGTATAATGTTCTTTAGGTCCATCCATATTGCTGCACATGGCAATATTTCATTCTTTTTTATGGCTGAGTAGCATTTCATTTTATATATATATATAAAATTTACATATATATCATATATATATATATACACACACACAAATGCATACTACATCTTCTTAAGCCAATCCTCTGTTGATAGGCATTTGGGTTGTTTCCATGTCTTGGCTATTGTAAATCGTGCTGCTATGAGCATTGGGGTGCATGTATCTTTTTGAATTAGAGTTTTTGACTTTTCCAGATATATGCCCAGCGCTAGGATTGCTGGATCATATGGTACATTTATTTTTAGGTTTTTAAGGAACCTCCATACTGTTTTCCATAGTGGCTTCACCAATTTACATTCTCACCAACAGTGTAGGAATTTTCTTTTTCTTTACATCCTGTCCAGTATTTATTATTTATAAAATTTTGATGATAGTTATTCTGAGAGGTGTGAGGTGATACATCATTGTGTTTTTGATTTGCATTTCTCTAATAATTAGTGATGTTGAGTATCTTTTCATGTGCTTGTTGGCCATCTGCATGTCTTCTTTGGAGAAATGTCTGTTTAGGTCTTCTGCCCATTTTTTGATTGGGTTTTTTGTTTTTTCCATATTGAGTTGTATGAGCTGTGGAACATTTCTTAATTCATTTTTCAGACTGTTCATTGCTACTTTGCAGAAAACATTTTCAAGTGTTGATCAGGTACCTTGAAACTTTGCTGAATTAATTTATTAGCACTACTTTTTCTTGTGGATTCTTTGAGTATGTCTCTATATAAGATCATCTCATCTGAGAATAAAGTTATACCATTTCCTTGCAAATTTGGATACACTTAAATTCTTTTTTGTCTAATACCTCTGTCTATACATCCAGTATAATGTTGGATAGCAGTAATAAAAGCAGGTATCCTTGTCTTGTTTCTCATCTTAGGAGTAAATTTTCAGTCTTTCACCATTGAGTATATAGTTAAGTGGGGGGTTTATATATATAAATTCCTTTATCTTGTTGATGAATTTTCTTTCTATTCTTAGTTTTCTGAAATTATTTTTTATCATGAAAGGGTGTTGGATTTTGTTGAATGAATTTTTGAATCAATTATGATAATCATGTGTCCTCTTTTTTCTATTAAATTAATGAATTCCATTGATTATCTTATTTTAAACCACCCATGCAATCCTGAGATGAATCCCACTTTCTCAAAGTAAATAATTATTTTTCATAAACTAGTGGATTATTTGTTAAATTTTGTTGAGAATTTTTGCATTTACATTAATAAAGTATATTGGTTTCTCATTTTATATTTTTGGGATGTTTTCATATGGCTTTGGTATCAGATTAATACTGACCTTATAGAATCAGTTCAGGAAAAGCTCCCTCCTCAGTTTTCTGGAAGAGATTGAGAAGATTGGTCTTAATCTTGGCATAATTCACCAATGAAGTCATCTGGTCTAGGACTTTTATCTATTGGTAATATTTTGATTACTGATTCAGTATCTTCATTTGTTATAGGTCTGTTAATTTTTTTAAATTTTTGAGTCAATTTATATAATTTGTTTGTTTTGAGAAATCTGTCCATTTCTTCTAGGTTACCTAATTTGTTGGCTTAAAATTTTTATAGTATTCCCTTAGAAATCTTTTTATATCCATATGGTCATTAGTAGTGCCCATATGGAGATTTTTTATTTTAGTTATTTGCATTTTCTCTTTTTCTTTTCTTAGTTTAGCTAAAGGTTTGTTGATTTTGTTGATCTTTTCAAAGAACTAAATTTGGGGATCATTAATTTTTCTCTATTGCTTTTTTATTCTCTATTTTTTTTCTTCATGCTAATATTTATTATCACTTTCTTTCTACTAACTTTAAGATTAAATTGTTCTTCTTTTTCTAGTTCCTCAATGTGTAAAGTTAGGTTGTTGATTTGAGATCTATCTTCTTTTCTAATGTAGTCATTTATAACTACAAATTTTCCTCTAAGCACTGCTTTCACTGCATCATATACATTTTGATATATTATGTTTGCTTTTGTTGTCTCTAAGTATTTTCTAATTTCTATTGAGATTTTTTCCTTAACACATTGCTTTTTGAAGATTCTGTTGCTTAACTTCCTCAGATTTATAAATTTTCCAGTTTTATTTTTGTTATTAATTTCTAACAAATCATATTATAGTTGAAGAAGATATTTTATATCATATCAATCTATTGAGACTTGTTTTGTGGCCTAACATATAGTCTATCTTGGAGAATGTCCCATGTGCACTTGAGAAGAATGTGTATTTTGCTGTTGTTGGGTGGAGTATTGTGCATCATTCTGTTAGTTCCAGTTGGTTTACTGTGTTGTTTAAGACCTCTATTTTCTTACTTGTGTTCTGTATAGTTAATCTTGTCAATCTTTTCTGTCTGAGACCCCACCAGAATTTCCTTTAATGTCCATATTTCTATCAGCAGTCGGTTTAAGTCTATCCAGGCTTTTTCTAACATACATTTCAAAACTCTTCCATCCTCTACCTATTACCCAGTGCCAAAGCCACTTCCACATTTTTAAGTATTTGTTAGAATAGTGCACCATTTCCTGGTACCAAAATCTGCATTATTCTCACTAAGACTGCTATAACAAATTATTACAGTCTGGGTGGCCTAAAAAATAGAAATGTATTTTCTTATAGTTTTTAAGACTAGGTGTTCAAGACAAGGTATTGTCAGAGTTGGACTCTTCTGGGACCTCTCTCTTTGGTTTGTAAATGGCCATCTTGTCCCTGTATCCTCACATGGTCTTTCCTCTCTATATGTCTGTGTCCAAATTTCCTCTGCTTCTTTGAACACCAGTCATATTGGATTAGCACTCACCATAATGACTTAATTGTACCTTAATTACCTTTTAAAATTCAATTCAGTCACATTCTGAGGTACTGAGATTTAGGATATACCATATGAATTTGTGATGGAACAACTCAGCTCATAAAACTTATCTTCTGTCTAGTTGGTCTGTCTATTAATGAAAGTGGAGTATTGAAGTCTCAAACTATTTTTGTAGAACTATTTATTCCTTCAATTCTGTCAATTTTTAAACATGTTTTAAGGGTCTGTTATTCAGTATATAAATGTGTGTAATTGATGCATCTTCTTTCTGTGTGGAACTTTTTACTAATATATCATTTCCTTTCTGGTGTCTTACCTTTTTTGATTTAAAGGTCATTATATAACTATTCAGCTCTCTTCTGTATGTATATAATATCTCTTTCCAACCTTTCACTTTCAACCTATTTTGTGTCTTTGGATCTAAAGTATGTTTCATGTAGACAGCACATAGTTGGATAATTTTCTTATAAATACCTTCTGCCAATCTTTGTATTTTGATTGGAGAATTTAATTAATTTGCAATAAGTAATTACTTTTATTAGGGAGTTCTGACATCTTACTTTATTACTATTAATTTTCTAAATGCCTTACAGCTTTTTTGCCCTTATTTCCACCATTAATGCCCTTTTGTTGTGCCCTTTTGTTGTGTTCAGTAGCAAATGTTTTTATTCCATTATCATTTCTTTAAGTGTATATTCTATAGATATTTTACTTATTGTACCACAGGGATTACTTTTAACAACCTAAAGCTGTTAAAATCTAATTTGAAATTTACCAACTTAATTTTCAAAGCATATAAAAATTCTACTCCCATACATTTTTTCCACCTCCCTTCCATTATTGATGTCACAGATTTCATCTTTATACATTGTATGACCAATAACATAGGCTAATAATTTCTTTTCTACATATCTAATTTTTAATTTATGTAGAAAATGAAAAGTAAAGTTACAAACCAAAATTACAATAATACTAGCTTTTATAAGTATATATGTATTTACCTATACCAGAAATACAGTTTGAGTTACCATCTTGCTTACTTTTATTTCACCATGGACTCTTTTTAGCTTTTCCTACAGGACATGTCTAGTGGTAACAAACTCCCTCTGATTTTATGTGAGATTGTTTTAATATCTCCCTCATTTTGAAGGACATTTTGCCAGATATAGAACTGTCAGTTGACAGGGTTGTTTTTTTTTTTTTTTTCCAGCACTTTACATATCTCATGCTTTCTGGTCCTCAAGTTTTCTGACAGGAAATTTGCTGATAATCTTATTGAAGAATACTTGTATGTGACAAGTTGCTTTTCTCTTGCTACTTTCAAAATTCTCTCTTTATCTCTGGTTTTTGACAGTTTGACTATAATGTAACTTGGTGTGGGTCTATTTCAGTTTATTCCACTTTAAGCTTATTGAGATTTTTAGATTTGTAAATTCATATATTTTACCATATTTTTTTTCAGCAATTATTTTTTTCAAATATGCTTTCTGTCCTTTTCTTTCCCCTCTCTTCTGGGATCTCCACAATATATATGTTTGTCCACTTGATGGCTCTGTTCAACTTTTATTTATTCTTTTTTGCTTTCTGTCCCTAGGAAAATCATTTTCTATTTCTATTTTCAAGTTCACTGACTATTTCTTCTGAAGTATGAAGTATAAATTATGTAGAGGTGAAATGAGATAATATCTGCTTGTTCTGTTTCTTCTGCTTGTTCAAATCTACTTTGGAGCTCCTCTGTTTTTCATATCAGTTATTATTGTACTTTGAGGTTCAGGACTTCTTTTTGGTTCTTTTTTTATAATTGATATCTCTTTGAGCTACTTTGTGAAAGATGTTTTAAAGTCTTTAGTAAGTCCGTTGTCTGGATCTTCTCATATATTTTCTGTCAATTAATTTTTTTCCTTTGAATGCACCATATTTCCCTCTTTTATGTCTTGTGATTTTGTTGTTGTTGTTGTTGAAGACTGGATCTTTGAATCTTATAATGTTGTAACACAGAAAATTCAGCTTCTCCCTTTCCCCAGAGTTTATCATTTTATGGTTGTTATAATTACTTTTTTGTGTGTATTTGCTGTACGGTTTCTCTTTTCCAAGGATCAATCTTAAGTGAATACTTCAGATTTTCTCAGGTCTTTTCTGAACCTTTATCTTTACCTGTACATGTATGTTGGCTTTTGAAGTTCCCTGTATGTTTTTTTTTTTAATCTCAACACAGTGCTCTGATATTTCCAGGACAACATCCTTATTGTCCATCATGGGTCCAGCATGCTGCACCAGAAATTTGGGTTACTGTCCCCACAGATTCCTGCCACTGGGCTAGTTGGTTGGGCTTGTGCAGCTTCCAGTGCACTGATGACTGAAATGGACAGAAATTAATTTATTATTTATAAATCACTTTTAATATTTTATTATTTATGAAATTGTTATTTATGAACTATTATTAATAAATTTCAATTTACCAAACAAACTTTCCCCAGAAGCTTCAAGCACCCAAATAAACTATTTCAAAAATAGTCACTCAGAGAGCTTCCATCAGCACAATTGATATCAAGGTAGAGAAGTGGATTTCTGATGCTTCCTACTCTCCTCTCTCAAATGAAGTGTTAACCACATTCCACCCCCCCCCAAAAAAAGATAACAATATAAGAAAAATTCCACATAGGAAAATATTTTAATTTGGAGAAATATCCTTTATTCTAAAAACTGTGTTCTTTCTCTTTAAAAAATGTATTATGTAAATTTTCAAAAACACAGAGCAATATAGAGGATAATATAATGAACTTGCATAAATGCATTTGACGTATACTACAATTATCAAGATTTTGCCACTCTTGCTTCATATATCCATTTTTCTTCTTTTTAAAATTTGAGTATTTTTAACTCCTAGATATTATCTCATTTCACCCTTACATATTTCATTCACTTCAGTTTGAATTTCTAAAAAGAACATTTTCTACATGATGCCATTATCACACTTTTAAATTTATAATAATTTCTCAATCACACAGTAATACATATTAAATTTTCACCATTTTTCTCAAAAATTGCTCTTTGCAATTGATTTATTCAAATCATGATCCAAGCAAGTTCTGATATTTGTTTATTATGTGTCAAATAGCTTTTATTCTATAATAATTTCTTATTTCTACTAATTTTTTACTAATGGATTTAACTTTATAGCAGTTTTAAGTGTACAGAAAACTTGAGCATAAATTACAGAAGAGAGTTCCTTCTTTAAATTTTCATTTTTTTAAGTTGGAGAAATTAGGTCAATTAATCTATACAATGGCCTATATTCTGGATGTGTCTCTTTGCTGTCTTCTGCTGTCATTTAACTTATTCCTCTAGCCCCTATTACTCTTGGAAAACAGTAGTGATCTCTAAATTCTTAATTAGATTAAGAATACTTGGTTAGATGCTTATGTTTATTTCAAATTGCATTGCATCAGAAGGTGTCCCAATCTTAGTACTGTTAAGATTATTCTATGGATTTATATGTGACAGCCTGACCTCACCTTTGTAAAATCCCCCAGTTAATCTTTTATCTAATTATTTTAACCATTGATAATTTTTGTCTGAATTAATGTTTTATTAGGGTGTCCAAAAAGTTTATTTCTAATTTTATAATTCTTTGCATATTCATTAGCTGTAATCTTCAGGGAAAAATCCTTTCCCTCATTAACTAGCACTATTTGGATACATTGAAACACAGAAATGAGAGCATAAACATTAGTTCTTTCTCTTTGCCAATACTTAGAAAATAATTTTATGTTCTAATTACCATGAATGTTAAACAATGGGTTGTTTTCATTTTGTACTCTCTTTCTTGCATAAGTATGTCCACGTATCATCCCTTTGCATTTTTCTGGTACTAGGATCCTGGGCTTTCGCCTGGTGTCAGATTACAAAGGAACTTTAGCACTTCCTTGCTTGGATCCCTGCTATATTTTTTATTTTGTACTGTTTTTCCATACAAGGCCCTCAAATCTGTATAAGCCACCCAGAAGTAAAGAATAAAATAAGAGTTGATTACTTTCTTATCCCTCAAGCTGACTTTATCTGGGTTGTGGAAGGTGAAGAAACACATGAATTTTTATGGTCCCATTAACACCAATTTATCAAAATTTATCCAACTTTTCCAAATCAAATCTCACTCACCCTTTGTAAAGCAGCTTGGATTCTAAAAGGGTGAAGTGTTACTTTCTGTGAACCAACTCTGTATTTTTAAAAAGTGAAGTGTAACAACTAATGACAAACAAGTTAACATTGTTGAGTTCTTTCCACCAACTTCATGCTACAAATATTAAATGATAAACAGTAGAACCTTGGAGTTAGCCTAAGGACAATCTAGAAAGTCTTTTTCCTGTCAGAAATATGAACATTCTTGACCTGATCTTCTTGAATTTTTATGACATTATGAAATAATAAGAAATATATATCTTGGTCTTCTTCCTTGGCTCTTAGCCAGGCTCCTAAAACCTTTGTAATTCCCTAAGTTATTTAGGTTCTAGGAGCATGGTTTTTTTCTAATATTTGCTCTTTGACCCCAGTTCCTGACATAGAGCTTCTTAGTCCTTTGGAATTTCCCTGGTATTAGGAACATCTTTTGTTCTAATGAGATGACTCTAGTGGGCTCCTCAATAGTTTCAGAATGGGGACTGATTACCAGAAAGACCAAGCAATAATTAAAAGCCTGGAACTGTCAACCCACTCCTTCCAGCCTCTGGAGAAGGAAAGAGGCTAGAGATTGAGTTAGTAATTGACCATGCCTACATGATAAACCCTCCTTAAAAATCTTTAATGTACAGTCAAAGCTTCCAGTTTTGTGAATTTTTCCATTTGCCAAGAGAGTGGTGCACCCAACTTCATGTAGACAGAAGTTCCTATGTTCAAGACCCTTATAGACCTTGCCTTATGTATGTCTTCATCTGGTTGTTCATTTGTAACCTTTAAAATATTTTTGTAATAAAACAGAAATAATAAGTAAAACATTTTCTTGGGTTCTGTAACCTGCACCAGCAAATTATCAGACCCCAGAAAGGGGATCTTGGGAACCTCCAATTTCTAACCAAGTTGGATAGAAATTGTGGTAACCTGGGGACCCACTACTTGCAACAGTCATCTGACATGGGGGTAGTTTCATAGGGCTGAACCCTTAACTTGTGGGGTCTATGCTAACTCCAATTAGTGTCAGAATTAAATTGAATTATAGGACATCCAGCTGGTGTTAGGGATTTTCTCAATGTGGGGGAAAAAACCCACACATCTCATGTCAGAAGTGTAGTGAGTGTGAGAGTAAAGGAAACAACAGTGCATTTTTCCTAGGGACTCTTGTTTAAATTTGCAAATTTATTTGTATAGTTGAAAGACAAAGCACAGCTTTCTGTTTTCCTAATATAAAGCAATTCAAAGAAGACCCAAAATAGGAAGCTAAAATAGACATCATAATTATGAATCTATGAATCTGTGTGCACAGATATTATTATATTTAACTCATAAATTATTTTAAAAGCCAGAAAAAAATTCGTATTTAAATGAAAATAGTTTTTAAACTTACAAGATTCTATTTTTAACATAAGAAACAAAATTAAACTTAAACAAATGATGTCTAATGTCTGATAACTAAAATTATTAAATTGTAGAATTTTCATAAATTATAAAATTAAATCAAAGCTTTTTTGCTTGTTTAAAAAAATCATAGTTCCTATTCCCTTCATTGTACAATTTCCATGTATCTTTCCTAATAACTTAAATTTTTATAAGCACTTTAACTTGAAAAATATATCTAGATCTTTCTTTTTTTCTCACTAGACATTATGTTAAATTATAAATAGGACACTAGGGATAGAGATCTTGTGGTTAATACATAGTTTGATTTTAACCATTATAACAGTTTATTTTTTAGTTTCTGTTTATAAGGCAATGATGAATGAGTTGACAAATGCAATCAAAACAGATTTTTTTTCTTGGTTTTCTGATATCCTCTTCTACCTCTTTAAACACATTTTCTTAAGTTAATTTAAATCCATGCCCCAAAATTGTATATGAGTATATGTTGTCCACACCAGTTTATTAGCATTCTTATAAGTTAAAAAAACATGAAAAATTGTGATAACAATTTGGTTCTGAGAAACATTATAAAGGATTTGTTTTCAAATGTACTTCTTCAAATTCTACATTGCAAATATTGAAATCTAATATTGATTTTGAACCATGGCAATTACCCTACATTGTTTTACTCACATTGTTTTGCTTAATTAAATGTCTCTCTCTGCATAGGCCTATTATCATTCTAACCATTTTTCAAAGTTCAGGTCAGTTTTTACCTCCCCTATGATTGCCATACCCTGCAATCCAATCTGTACTATAGAATTTAACAATAAACTATAATATATACTTAATTGTTTGCTAATTTTCCCTGTATATTGGTCTTGCTACTTCATCTGCATTGTAAATTCTCTGAAATGGAGTTTAAACATCTCGCAATTCTATTACTAAAAAGCACTTAGGTGATTTATGTTTGTAAACCAAAAGTATTTCATTAAAAGTTATCTTTTATCTAAAGTGGAATTCATTTATCATTTTTAATGTGAGAAAGACTGGAGAAGTCACTTTAACTATAATGTTCATTTATAGGTCAGGCTTAAAGCTCATGTAAACACCTGTGGGCCATTTATGAGAATTGTCTCCAACTCTAAACTTTCCTTTGATTTCCAGGATCCTATATGCAACTACTTACTCCATTTGGAAGTATAATAGACATTTCAAAATTAACAGGACCGAAAGTAAATTCATGATTGCCAC
Organism: Camelus ferus; assembly: GCF_009834535.1. Taxonomy (NCBI): domain Eukaryota; kingdom Metazoa; phylum Chordata; class Mammalia; order Artiodactyla; family Camelidae; genus Camelus; species Camelus ferus. Next base: position 56,348,651 of record NC_045732.1, read on the forward strand.
CTCACCCAAAGCCTGTTTCTTCTTCCTTCACCCAATTTCTCAGGTCAGAAACCTAAGAATAATTTTCGACTCCTTTCTTTAATTCATTCTTTTCCACATTCCTTCCATCAGCAAATTCTGCCAAGCTTATCTTCAAAATATATCTAGATTCTGACCACTTTGACCATGTCCATGGCGACCACCCTTGGTGTGAACCACCATCAGTGCTAACTTAGAACATTGCAAAGTACCTCTTAACAAGCCTTCCTGCTTCTACTTTTGCCCTGCACCAGTCTATTCCCCATAGATCAGCCTACAAACACACACACACACACACACTTATGTATGTATATATGTACATATATGTGTATATGTATATAGAGAGAGCTTGTAATTCTCCAACTCAAAACCAATGACTTCCAGTTACACATAAGATGCAATACAGAATTCTCATCAGATTTAGATTTGCTTCTTACTTTCATCACGTACTACTTGAGTGACCACAGGAAAAGTACTGAATCTTTTTTACTTGATTTCCTCTGAAAATAGAGATATTAATAACAACATCTATCATTTAGCAATGTTGGTAAGATTAAAAGTATTAATATACATTAAAAACTAAGCAATTCTTGGCTCTCAATAACTAGTTCAAAGGTATTTCATTGGAAATATCAATAGCACAATGATTCTGGAGGGAAAAAGTGTTAGGGCAGGCAGCTAGCTAGATAAGAGCAGAGAAAGGGGGATGTAGACCGAATGGCAGGAATTGGACAGAAAGAGGGGCACAGACCAAATGCAGGAAATCATACATCATGTAAGTACTAGGGGTCCCCAGGGAGAGAAAGAAAAGTAGGAACCTTTGGGCTGATAAGTGGTCACAACTTTTGGGGTGATGATTGGCCTGGAAACAAAGAAAGGTGAGAAAAGGCAGGAATTTCCAGTGTCCAAATGTAACCTTTTGCTCATTATGCACTCATTTCAATAAAATTATCCTTGCAGATTAGAAGTACCCATCATGCACCGATGTCATGACACTTTCAATCCAGACTAAACAGGGACAAAAATCCCTCCTCCCTTTGGGAAGGTGGAGTTGGGATGAAAATCAGGGAATATGACCCCAAACCCTTCCCTCCCCAATGAATATTCCACCCATTCATTTTTGCACACTATGTAACTAACTTGCCAAAAAAAACACAGGGCAGCTGCTCACCTGAGCCTGCCCCCTCTCCCCTTGAGAGTGTACTATCCATCCTTTAATAAATCCTCACTTTACTTTTTTAACCACTACATCTTGTCTCTGAATTCTTTCTGGGATGGGACAAGAACCTGGAACACCGGTTCTTGTCCAGTAACAAAAGGACAAGAAAAGACTGCATAAAAAAAATCTTGTAAACCTAGTCACATGTGGTCTATGCATCAGTCACCTATTGCTGCACAACAAATGACTTCATAATCACAGTGGCATACTACAATAAGCATTTATTTCTCACATATCTACTAATTGGCTGGGAGTCAGCTGATCTAGGATTGACTTGGCTGGGAAGGTCTGCTTTTTATCTGGTTGGTCCTGACACTCTCACTGTGTGTTGAACTCTGGTCTGTTCCATTTATTTAATTCTGGGAGCCAAACTGACAGAGCTACAATTACCCAGCCCCCTGAGAGAAATTCTTCTCATGGTAACAATAGAGGTTCAAGAGGGTGAACAGAAGCATGTGAGACTTCTTAAAAACCTAGAGTAGACTCAGATCTAGCACAGTGTCACACATTTACCCACATTCCATTGTCCACAGCAAGTCAATGCCACACCCCAAAGTAAAGGATCTAGGCAGCACATGGCGCCTTTTGTTGAAGAAACTGCAGAATTGCATGGCAGACAGTATAGATGCAGGAAGGAGTCAAATATAGTGTCTAACAATACCATCTACCACAGTAAAAGTAATAAAGTAAAAAGTATGGTGGAGGGAGTGCCATAAAAAGTATGGGGACAAAATATAGCCAAAAGAAAGATGTTACACAATTGCTCTTGAAGTGTATCTAATAAGTTCTATAACTACAAAGACTTTTTTCTCTGTAAAATCAGGCTGCATTGATCACTTCACCTTTAATCTGTAGACACTACTTCAGTTTACCCACCTTTTAAAATTTCCTTTTTAGTAAATGGCTAGTTTTAATGATGGGAGAAAACTGGATAAAAAAAATCATCTCTGCTTCTTGTAACATGAAAGAAAACTTGTTAAAGAATAGTATGTTTTATCTATTTTCACAAGGCTATTATAGCAGAATTAGAAGCTCTGAAAAGAGGCATTATAATAAACATTTATCCTTAGTTTCAGCAGAATGACAGAAAGTGAGGTTGTGTAGAGAATAATGGACATTTTATACCTGTAAGTAAACAAAAATCAGAGGAGTTAACTATAAACCTGAGCCAATGAGACAACTTAAAGATAAGTGAGGCCAGTCTGTGGGTCTCTGAGATTGAAATCTTTAGAACTTTCTCAAAGGAAGATTTCATTGCTAGTTGTTAAGTAGCTGAGCCACAAATCTACTAGTGTTTAATTTATTTTTGTATTGCAAACGTATAGGTTGCAGTTTATCACAATGACGGCAGAATCCATCATCCTCTACCTAAAGCTATAATGAGTGCTCACATCAACAAGTCTTTCCTTCAGAGTAAGTCAACTGTAAATTGTCCTTGACCAGTCAGACAAACACAAAACAACCTCCCTGTTAATCTGCTGAAGATGAACAGTTTACTGTCTTTCATCTTCAGAGGGAGCATGTCAGTGGCAATGAAGCTTTATATGTCACATTCTTCAAGTAATACTATTCCACTACTGCTCAAAAGCTTAGTGAGATGTTAAGAAATGGCATCCAATAGTCTTCTTTTATTTTCCCATTAATGTAATATATGATTTTTAACATTAAAAAATTCCATGATTGAATTAGGGAATACATAATTAAAAAGAAAATCAAAATTTGCAAATATTAACTGCTATGTATAAAGACAGATAAAAAATCAAATTTCTTCTCTATAGCACAGGGAACTATAGTTAGTATCTTGTAGCAACCTTTAATGAAAAAGAATATGAAAACGAATATATGTATGTGTATGTATGACAGGGACATTATGCTGTACACCAGAAACTGATGCATTGCAACCGATTATAAAAGTTATAAATTTTCCTCTAAGCAGAAAAAAAAAAGAAAGAAAATCAAGAGCATCTCGGCAAGAAGGTAAAAACAACAACAAAATCAATGGGAAGATATTCTTGTGTGATTGGGAGCTCTGTATAACTACCATTCTAAACTATTTCCTATATCCAAACACACACACACACAAATATTTTCAGAATTTGTGAATGTTTTAAAATAATCTCAGCACCATTTTTTTTTTTTTTTTTAGAAATTGGAATTTTGCAGTGTTTTGAGTACATGTTGAAAAGATAGGCAGGCTTGAACAGGTAAATGAAAAAGTAAAGGAAAGTAGGACAGACATATTTGGTTTAAATGTCTAAAACCTTTGAAAAGGGTTTAAAATCACCATTTGAAATCCAAAAGGCTAATTTTTCTATGGTGGAAATATTGAATTAAAACCAGCATACTCTTTCCTATCATTAAGTGCAAATACTGATGCCAATGGACTACAGTCCCTCTATAAGACTCTGGAAGTAGATCACAAGATGGATTCAAGATGAGCATTGTTTAGGAAAGAAGGTTCCAAGAAGTAACCATAGCTAATTAGGAAGTCTCTGGTCCAAGGGCCAGTTTACATCAAAGAGTTAAGTATTTGTTTAAACCATACCTTGAACAAATGCCTGCTCATTTTGATATGGCCCATGGGATGCAAACCTGTCCTAGAGCTTGGGGGTACATGTTAGGAGAGATACTGTGAAATAAAGAACTTTCAGAACTTGTTATAGTCATATGATAGTTTCCAGATCTGTTGCTTCTTATATAGAAACTTGTTGCCAAGTTAGCATCTTTTGGCATCACCTTATGTTTATTGTGAGACAAGGGGTGTCAACAAATTGCATTAGAAGTTTAACTGAAGATAATATGAACCATGCATGTGGAATATGACCTTTAAAGCTAATAAATTAAAGTATTTACAAATACATGTACTTGCTTTTTCTAAAGTGTATTTAGCAGATATTACAGTAGATCACAAAACAGTGGTAGCAACAAAGCCACACGATATTCTTGAGAAAGTTAATAAGAAACAAAGATTAAGGATTTGTCCCTCTCAATCAAGGGTGGATTTAGTACTATGCAGATGCAAGGCTTCTGGCAAGATGCTCAGGAATCATAAGCGCCTGAAACCCTGGAGCTGTATAATAGCAGGCATTTAGAAAACCACTGAAGAAATTCAATTAGCTGGACATGTTGTCAAATAACTAGGATTTTGGAAACATCCAGATGATGGAATTTTTTTTTTTCATTTTTCAACAATGTGTTTGGGCCCAATCTTAATTCTTTTAACAATTTATACCTTGTGTTAAATTCATTGCTTTCACATAAAAGAACCATTTTTCTTCTCTCTTTCCTCCTTGTCATCGAAGCCTTCAAGCATAAATGATTATATTGAAAACAAATCACTGGCATCATCAAGGCACAGAACAACACACTAAAGCCATAATGAATTTCTTTTACCCCATAATCTCAGTAAAACTTATTAAATCCCAATTAAATTGGAGTCTTTTCACCAGATCTTAAAATTTGTTTAGGCCAATGCTCAGGACAGTCTATGCTACTTAAGCAGAAAGCTCTGTCTTTTTAGGTTCTCCCATGTAACCAGTATAGATGGTTGAGCCATAGTCATGAAAGCTAAATTGATTCTAGGTTGTATAATTTGGTTGTACAAAAATTAGAAAAAAAAATCGTTAGTTTTAGATTTTAGGCACAATTTAGTTCAATAACTGATTTCCAAAGTAGGTCCAAATGTTGGTCTCAGGGGACTTGTTGGAATAAATGTTATGCTCTAAGACCCAATTCTTGCACTTTTCAAGTGACTGATGCTTAAGCTTGTTGTTTTCTTTAAACATTAGCTGACACACAGGGTAGCTATTTTTCAGTCCAGGCTCTGAATGCATGCTGTGAAGGATGGGCGAGGACAGCCTAATGAGAAGCCCATTGTTAGTAAACAATGCATGTAAGTGGAGTGAGATAGCTAATTCAAAGAGTGATAATGCTTAAATAAAGCAGATATTTGCTTTTCTAATGCAAATTAACCTTAAGCACTACAAATCTTTTTTTTTTTTCCCCCTCTAAGCATCCTTACCAAATAAGCACTCCTTGAAAGTGACCAATAAAAATGCTGACACATCTCAACATGGGGCATTACTATTGCTTGAATATCATCCGTCACTTTGCATTACTTTGATGTAACACAGCATTTTGATGCAGTTTGACGTGACAGTCACTGAACAATGTCATTTACAAAAATTCTGAGTTAAAACTGTTCCTCACAAACCTACTTTTGCATGATATAACATCAAAACTTTAACAATAGTGTTTAAAAATAAATTGATCTATTCCTCACTGACTGGAACGTTTAAAATGGCAGAGCATATGTTCCATGAAACAGGATGAGTGGCTGACAGGGGCATGGATGTGTTGCTCTATCAATAGATTATACGTACAATATTTTACAGCTGCTTCATCTCTATTCAGAATATTCAAAGGTTCCTGGGTCAACTGCTTCCTATCTACTCAAATTTATATTGACTAGCTTCAGAAAGCTAATCTGACAAAATGATTAATTAGACTTTATAGTTCATTGGCAGGCTGTAGTTTAATAAAATTAGCAGAGCTCAAGTTCATCTTTAAATACCATTATGGTCTTCATATTAAAAATGTCACATTATATTTTTCCATTGCTACAAAATCCAAGATGACTTGTTCCCAACTTACAGCAATGACAATAAAAAACTGAACAGGATGCCTTATTTAATACACAATTTCCACAGCAATAAGAATATTTTCAGAAAATTTATTCAGTGAATCACAACGTATAAATTTGCATTTTAAATATAAAATGTTTCTGAACACTAGATGAGAACACAACAAAATTATCTCTGCACTCTATTTTCTCCCCTAAATTGGAAAAAAAAAGTAATATAAGATCTAATATTTAATATTACATGTGTCTGACCTTGTTTATTGTACTAGATGCACCCTGAAAAGTTGTGTCCAAAGCAGTATTTTATATACCATATTGTGTTCATAATAACATCTGAATTAATTTATGAATTCCAAAAGAAAAACAAGTTGGATTAAACACATGCTAATGAAGTTATTCCTTATATCAGAGTAACAGTATTGATTTATGTGTAATAGACATCTCAAATTAAACATGTTCAAACTGAATTCTTCATCTTTTCTACCTCATAACTAACTTCTCCTACAACCTTCCACATCTCATGTTATGATGACTCTATCCTTCTTATTGCTCAGGCCAAGCACCTTTCAGTTGCCTTTGACTGTTTTCTTTCCCATTCACGCATATTCCAAAAGAAAATCTTGTTAGTTATACATTCAAAATATATCTTGAATCAAAACATTTCTCACCACCTCCATTTATTTTTACCTTGGTCTAAATCACCATCATCTTTCACCTGAAACCTGTGATAGCCTTCTGATTTGTCTTCCTGCTTCTATCCTTATTCCCCTATAGTGTACTCCATACAACAGAGTCATCCTGTTAATAAGCCAGATCATGTCATTTCTCTGCTCAAAATCCATTTTACTCAAAGGAAAATTCTAAGTCCTTGCAATGGCCTGCAATGTCCCTCATGATCTGAGGACATGATCTGAGGACATTCCTATCCATCCCATCCCTCTTTGATCTCATCTGTTACTATTTCCTACTCACTCTGTTCCAGTCACGCTACTCTAATAGGCCAATAATGCCCTCACATTAAGATATTTATATTAGGTTTTGGCTCCGCCTTAAAGACTTTTCCTCTTGATATTTGCTTGATATAGAAGACTCTTCCTCTGGATATTTGCTTTTATTTCTTACTCTCATTGTTTAATATTTGATTCCCTTACTAAAATATAAATTTCATGAGGGTAAGTAAGGATCATTGCCTATGTCACTCACTAATACATCTCAAATACCAAAAATAGTAACTGCACTCTATAAAAAGTTGCCGAATTGATCCTGGGTGTATATCTGGAGGGAACTCTAGTTGGAAAAGATACATGCACCCCAATGTTCATAGCAGCACTATATACAATAGCCAAGACATGGAATGTCCTAAATGTCCTAAACGTCCATTGAGAAATGATTGGATAAAGTGGTGGGATATTTAAACAATGTAATACTACCCAGCCATAAAAAATACAATAATGCCATTTTCAGGAACATGGATGGACCTGGAGATCATCATTCTAAGAGAAGTAAGCCACAAAGAGAAAGAATAATAACATATGATATCACTCATATGTGGAATCTAAAAAAAAGGAAAAAGAAAAAAAGAGGACACTAATGAACTCATATACAAAACAGAGACAGACTCAGACACAGTAAACAATCTTATGGTTACTGGGGAAAAGGGTATGGGAAGGGATAAATTTGGGAGTTTGAGATTTGCAAATGTTAGTCACTATATATAAAAATAGATTTTAAAAAAGTTTCTTCTGTATAGCACAAGGAACTATGTTCAATATCTTATAATAACCTTTAATGAAAAAGAATATGAAAACAAATATATGTATCTATATGCATGACTGGGACATTGTGCTGTACACCAGAAAATGACACATTGTAACTGACTGCACTTCAATTAAAAAAAGAGAAAGGATGTGAATGTAAAACAAGTTAGCTCAAATAGAGATGTTCTATAGGACAATACTTTGTAACAAATTAAACCTACTAGACTCTCAGTGGTCTAGTTTCACTTGTCTTTTTTTTCTGGAGGAGAGAGGAAATTAGGTTTTTTAATTAATTAATTAATTTTAAATGGAGGTACTGGGGATTGGACCCATGACCTTGTGCATGCTAGGCACACACTCTACCACCGAGCTATACTCCTCTCCACCATCTTTGTTTCTTGATATATCCTAGAGTTGAATGTTATTGGCACTGTTGTGACACTGTAATTGAGACTTTCAAATCTCATTTTTAGAAACCATATCTTCCTTATTATTTACCAGTCACTTAACTGTTCCCAGTGGATTTTCCAAATAATTTTAGGCAGTCTATTAGTTCAAAAACCCAAGGGCCAGAGTTGCAAACCAGGAAAATAGTTACTCAGATACCCTGACACATACTCTAAGCCTTCCCAACTAGCTGATCATCCCCACTGGGTTGCCTGATAATATCCATATTCACATTCAGACTCACATAAGTAATCATATACAATATGGATACTGATACATATACCACATATACATACACATATATATGTATATATCCTGGAAGGAAAGATTATGACTCCATTTTAGTCCCTTTATCCCTGAAAAAAAAAATAATTAAGTGGAGTTTTTTTGTTTGTTTTGATGAGAAGTATCATGCAATTGGAGTCAATATTTCAGAGTTGTGATTTGAAGTGTGAAATTAAACCATACTCTTTTCTAACATTCACAAAAAGTCAAGAGTCAAAAACATTAACAGAATAGTTTTCCTCTCCAATTAGTACGCATTTTCACCATAACTTGACACTATACCTACATGTTCAATAGAAAAATGTCAGGTTCATATGCTACCTGCAAGCCCTTTTAACATCTTGTTTGCCTTTATTCCTCTTGAGGGAAAAGTGTTTTTTATACACTGACCTTTCAAAGCTCCTACAAGGGAGGGACATTTCAAGGTATAATAACTCAGAAATGATGCAAAATATTAAAACTTGTCAGATTCTCCACTCTGATATTTGGACTTCTCTTTTGGAACTCCAACAATGCTATGAAATATATTCTTCAGATGAAAGTGAAATTTTGCGCCATTTTCCAACTTGGCCTCTTTACCTTCCAGTTTCCAAAATAAAATATCAATTTTGAAATGTAAACGATGATCTTTTTCTAGTTAATACATTACCCTGTCCTAATTTTTCAGCAATGAAATCTATAGATTCTATTTGCAATTAATCCTAATAACTTAAATTTTACTTAACTTTGTAATATGGGCCAGTAGAAAGCTGACAGAAAGTAGAGGGAAAAAAGCAGCTCCTTTTTGGCAAGGGACATGTAAACTTGTGCACTTTAGAACACAGAATGCCACGGAGAAAGGGGGAAACCATGAGGAATAAGAGGGCCTCAAAAGCACACTTTGGCACACCAGATTTAAGTATGGGAAAATCTTGTGAGATATCTTCCTTTTCAATTTCCCTTGGATAAATAGTTTGAATTGAGAATTTTATAGTGAATCTAAAAATTTCTGCCACAAACAGGGCCATACAGATGGCTGTTACTTATGAGTGTATCAGAGTAAACTTTCCCAAACCAGCCTCCTCAGTACAGAGATATGGTGGTAAGCTCAAAATCTTACCCAATGGTTTTGAAGCTCTAATTTGTGATACATTAAGGACAGGTAATTAATCTAGTAACCCAAAAAGTTACTAAAAGCAAAGAATCTCTGAAAAGTGTATAGCATACTCCTTATCCTTTGTTGTTTTATTTAGTAAAATGCCTAAGTATACACTCACTCACCAGTCTTTGATATACAGAAGGTATTTTTGAATCTGAGTCAGCTGATAGAATTTCTTTTGCATATATCACATCCACTATCCATTATTCTACAATCTTCAATTTCCTTAAAGAATAACAGGAAGTTAAAGAACACTTTCAAATCAATCTGAACACAAAATGCTTCTAGAATTTTATAGATTTACAATTTTTCTCTTCATTGCCTCATAACTGATTTGATGGCAAAATTTTAAATGATACACTTTTACTGAATCTTTTCAAACTTCCCAGATAAGTTCTTATAAAAATAATATATTTCTTTTCACACTCTTATGTTTATTATTGTATGCAAAAGACAAATATGTAATTACATCCATAAATACAAATGCTTTAACAGGATTTGAGGAAAGATAGAATGTATTCTAGGTAAGTATATAGCTCATCTGATGGAAAAAGACATGAATACACATATTATACAGAATAGTCTATTGGCTGAACAAGTCACTGTACAGTAATTATTGTTAGATTTGAAAGAGGAAAAGGATAATACTGGTAGATACAGTAAGTTAGTTCAGTAGATACAGGTTAAGAGAATTTTATTATATTTCTGTATTTTCCCAATTGGGACAAGAAAGATGGTTATTACTCTGTACTTTAAATTTGTTTTCTTTATTTGGTGTTTTTCAAATTAGCAGAGAAACAATGCAATACAAAAAAGATGCACAAAGCTAAAGACAAAAGTCCATCCACTCCTCAACTGTGTTCTTTTTAGTTTAACAGCTTAGTATATCTCATTCTCTATATTTACCCTTCTTCATACCAGCATTCATAAGAATGCACATATTTATATATTATTTTGTTTGTACTGAAATAGAAATTATCTCATGAACAGTACTCTGGAATCTTTTAAACTTAATTCATCATTTTTAAGTCTTCAGAAGAGTAGAAAAACTAGGTGCATGGAACATTTTTTTACAAACTCCCTTATAAAATTTTATTTAAAAACTTTCAAAAATGAGTCCACTATTAAAATAAAAAGGATCAGAAATGTGGAATCTAGATCATGTAATAAGAGAATTTATTAAGCTCTATGTGGCATAATCTGTAATACTTTACATATATTACTACTTTATTACTCAAAATAATCTTGTGAAAAAAGTGTTATTATTCCCTTTACAAATGAGAAAATTTAGCCAAAATTGGTTAAATAATTTGACTAAGGTCATACATCCACTAAATATCAGAGTCTTGGCTATAACCTATAGAGAAATGTCTGACTACAGAGCCAAAGTGATTAAATACTATACCTTAATATCTTCATGTCTAATGTCATCAATAACACAATTTGTATTTATTGCTTGTGTTTCTTAATTTGACAGAAGTCTTCAGAAGATAATCTTGAAGATATAAACCCTAAACGAAAATTTATGTTTTAATGAATAAAAGGAAAAAAGCCCCCAGGTTGCTTTTGTTTTAATGAAGGTTTGTGATAGAAATCAAGAAGAATTCCTGTCATAAAAATGTAATATGCAATTAAAATTGGGCTTTTTCCATGAAGGAAGTTAGTTGTGACTAAAACTATTATGTATGTGTAGTTACTATAAATCATATGTGCTTATTATCAAATGACATATACCATGAAAACATTTGAAGGTAGAATTATGACTATTAAAATTTTGAGAAGTGATTCATCTCTAAATATATTATCCTAAAGTAGTTCATTATCTCAGATGTTTGGGCAATTTTATATATAAAATTTACATATATATGTTTACATTTAAGTCAATATTCTAAGAAAAGTTGACAATTAATCTGTTGGTACAATCTATACTGGATTATTAAACCATCTCTATCAAGGTGTCTAGTTTTACTGGGCCCAAGTCATGTAAAATACTTTTGTTAAGTCTTTGAATCATGTTTAATTTGTCCCAGATCGAATATATGGCCCTTCTAGAGTATGAATAGAGCCACTTTCCTTGTTTATTTTGAAGTTTGGTGACAGTCTATCAATCTTCCTCTTCCCAAATTGGAATGGAAAAAAGCGAGATTGCTGTTATTCTTTCAGAAAGCCCTTAAAAATTAATTTTCAAAAGCTGAGTCTTTTTCTTTAAATTTTAGCAGGTATACAACATCTTATTAAGACGAAAACATGACATTAACTGTAAGACTCTCTTTCAATGCTGTATCTGTACCTCAATAATTTGCCAGTGCTTTATTTCAAAACGAGTTATCTTATATTTCAATCAGAAATGCTGCACAATTTACCATGCATGTTATTAAATTAAGTAGTTTCCCTCATGTTTTTCTAAATTTATGAGTGTGAAATGCCCCTGAATAGCTGCCATTTTGAATTCTGAGGAGAAAAATATTTTCATGGACATCTAAGAGACAAGTATAAAAGGAGAGGTGAGGCAAAGAGAGAAAAATCATACCTCTAGCTAAAATCAACAGCTTAGGTTTCTCCAGAACTCACGGGTTGCAAATGCAAATACCTACAGGTCAGACAGGAAAAATAAGAGTCTGTAAGACTGGAGATGCAATAGGGAGTTATGTGCTCTGAGGGGACCAGCTTGTGCCTTTCTAATGGGGACTCAGGCTTCTCACCTCTACCTGATTTTTGCCATAAGGGAATGTTGCAAGAGTTCCCTAACCTTCTGAGTTTCTTTTTTTTTTTTTTTTTCATGACAAGCCAAAAATCTCAATTTCTATGAAAAATTTCCTGATATTTAAATACTTGTCACCAATAATATTAAAGAAAAAACAGGGTGGGCTAGCAATAAACACAACTCTATGATCAATTTGTATTAGATGTCTGACCTCTAAAGTAGAAACATGAAATTCCATGATCTGTCAATAAAATAAAGCAAGTAAACTTCTGCTTGTCTCTTAGAAATAGTATTCATAACAACTGCGCCACCTCCACCCCCACAAAGATACGCATACCTCAGAGCATATTCTGTTCTTATAATTAGGAAACACCTACCCAAAATTCATATGTTGCCCATTTCTTGTCCTCTAGAAGGCAATGAGGATAGGTACTCTCATCAACTGTGCTGTTAAACTCTGCAGTCTGATCACCCCCACATTTGGGTAACAAAAAAGGTAATTTGATAAGTATGTAGGATCTTTAGCCCAGTGTTTGTTTCACTGTAGTTTATCCATAAACATTAGTTTGATTTCCATTCTACATGGTGATGAAGAGTTAACTACCACACTCTATAAGTGTGTATTACACAATGAAACCCATGTTAATTTACTTCTTCAGTTGGATAATTAACACTTTTTCATAAAGATAGTGACATGCTATTGACAGATGACTGGATAAAGATGTGGTATATAAATATAGATATATGTATATATATATATATATACATATATACACACACACACACACACACACACACACACACACACAATGGAATACTACTCAGCCACGAAAAAGAATAAAATAATTCAATTTGCAGCAACATGGGTGGACCTGGAGATCGTCATTCTAAGTGTAGTATGCCATAAAGAGAAAGAAAAATGCCATGAGATATCGCTTATATGTGGGATATAAAAAAAGACACAAATGAACTTATTTACAAAACAGAAACAGACTCACAGACATAGAGAACAGACTCGTGGTTACCAGAGGGTAAAGTGGTGGGAAGAGATAAATTGGGAGTTGGAGATTGGCGCCTCTGGGGGAGTGATGGAAATGTTAGCTATCTTGATTGTGGTGGTGGTTTCATAGGTATATACATCTATCAAAAGTCATGAAATTGTACATCTGAAATATGTGTAGTTTACTGTACAAAAATTAAACCACAATAAAGTTGTTAAAAATAAAATCCACCCCCCAAAAAAAGATAGTGACATAGTCAATTATTAAAATGCACACCATCAGGCTTCTACATTTGGAATGTGTTTGTAGTCAGTTTTATGACTTTGGGAAATGGGGTATACATTTGCTGAGCACTTTCTCCCATCTCAGCTCTTTTGATATTTAGGTCCTACATATCTATAAGAGCAAGAAAAAAAAGGACAAAGTGGAAGGATGAAGGGTCACTGTTCTCTAGTTTTGCCCTCTGATCAGCCACACCACAGAAAGTGGAATCACTAAGAGTGAAAAAGGTTTGGTAATCTTATCTAATGAAAAAAAAAAAAGGTCTAAGAGTTAGGGGATCTAAATTCTAGTCAAATGATGGGTCCTTAAACAAATAACTTGACTTTAACTTGACTTTCAGTTTCCTCATATGTCAAAGCTATGGGTTGGGGAGCAAGAAAAAACCCTGGACTAACCTATCTTGCAGGACTGTTGAGAGAAAAAATGTGTTTTAATAGATGATATACCTCTTCAGAAGTCAAATCTGTCATCTTATAAAAGCAGGGGACTGTTATCATTATCTCTGGAGTCTTTATTCCTTCCAAAGCCTCATCACGCTCTCAATGGGGCAGTGTCCTGGGCATATATGCCTGTTGCTTTTTCAATAAAAACATATGGTATATTCAATTAAAGAACTCTTTTCTTTTGGCATAGTTGTCTAACACAGTAGTTTTTAATCAGGTGTGATTTTCTCTCTCTCCTGGCCCAGGGGACACTTGGAAATGCCTAGAGACATTTTTGATTGTCACAACTGGGTTGAGGTGTGTTACTAGCTTATAATGGATAGTGGCTAAGAATGCTGCTAAACATTCTACAGTGTAAGGATAGTCCCTTACAATAAACAATTATGTGATTCAAAATTATAAAATGGGCAGAGGACTGTATCAGCAGTTTTTCAAAGTAGACATAGAGATGGCCAACAGGCACATGAAAAGATACTCAACATCACTAATCATCAGGGTAATGTAAATCAAAACCACAGTGAGATATCACCTCACAACTGTCAAAATGGCAGTCATCAGAAAGACAACAAATAACAAGTGTTGGTGAAGATGTGGAGAAAAGGGAACCCTAGTACATTGTTGGTGGGAATAGAAATTGGTACAGCTACTATGGAAAAATGGATGGAGGCTCCTCAAAAAATTAAAAGTAGAACTACCATTTGACCCAGAAATTCCACTTTTGGGTATATACTCAAAGAAAATGAAAACAGCTAATTGGAAAAGATATATGCACCTCAATGTTCACAACAGCAATATTCACAATCACATAGTTGAGTAATATTGTATTGTGTACATGCAAAAACATGGATGCATCTGGAAGGTATTGTGCTTAGTGAAATAAATCAGGCAGAGAAAGGCAAACACTGTAGGTTTTCATTTATATGTGGAATCTAAAAATAAAACAACTGAATGAATATAACAAAACAAATTCACAGATACAGAAAACAAACCAGTGGTTACCAGTGTGGGGGGAAGAGGGGCAAGATAGGGGAAGGAGATTAAGAGGTACAAACTACTAAGTATAAAATAAATATGATACAAGGATGTAATGTACAGCACAGGGAATATAACCAGCATTTTATGATAAATTTATATGGAGTTTATACAAATATCCAATCACTATGTTGTATACCTGAAACAAATATAATATTGTAGGTCAACTATACTTCAATAAATAAACAGTAGCAAAATAATGTCACTAAGGCCAAGTTGAGAAACTCTGGTCTAAACTTTGAAAGAAGCACAATTTTATTCCAAGTCCCAATAAGTTAGTTCCTCTTTATATATTTCCCAGTCCATCCTTCATCAATCTAAGCATTTTCAACTACACACTTACTATCTTGAGAGGAAATTACCCAAACATTTGAAGCTTACTACCTAGAGAAGTAATATTGGCCTGTGTTAGGAATTTTGGACAGTGTTTGATATCCCCTTGATGAAGTTTATGTTCATTTATTTACTCATTTATGTATTCACTCAGTTGTCAAAAATTAGTTGGACAGTTATTCTGTGCATAGTTGTTTGCCCATTGCTAAGAGTCAAAAATTAATCTAATACATGCCTTTGACTTCTACTTACTTACATTGTAAGGATTACATAAGGCAGATCCATGAGATGAATCTTGCCCCCAAACATAGTTTGGCCAGCACAGTATTTTTGTTTATTTTTCAAAAATAAGCTTTAGACAGGGGCATGTATTTCCTAGTTTGGCCACAGTAGCCACTTAATTACTGCTATGTTGTTAAATGTTTTTGAGTTTGAGATCCCTGGGTTTCAAATCTGACCGAGGAAACAAGGTAAATATATGAAATGTGAAAAAGCAATAAAAGAGAAAATATATAAATAAGCACCAATTTAGAGGCCTCAGTTTTCTTATCTGTAAAATAAGGCAGTTGACATAGATGATCTTTAAGCTCTATTATTTTATACTATCAGAATGATGCTGGTAACGTGTTTTAGGTGGAAAAAATTATTATGGACTGAAGCTTTCAGGGAAGATTTAAAGAAAGGCATTTGAGCTCAATGTTGAAAACTGGGTAGGATTTGGAAATGGAAAGATGTGAGGGTAGAAATAAAAGAACATTATAGGGGAACGATGTGAGCAAAGACAAATGCACAAGGAATATTTCAGTGATAGTTACTAGGCTAGTGTAGTTCTTTCAGATGTTTGCTAGAGCAAATTAAGAAGAGATCAGACTCTAAATGTAGGAGAATCTTGAATCCTAGCCTGAGTTGGATTTCTTCTTGATACAATTTATTTATTTGAAAAGCTAAGGCTTGATAGCTTATGAAAATTGAAAAAAATTCTAAATACACAAAGTGTCCTCATCAGTATTCTCACCCACTACCTAGGATAAATGGGAGCAGACATTTGCAACAAGCTCTATTTTTAACTTATCTATGTGGAACTCTGAGAGCACCAATAACCCAATAATCCCCTAATTATTGTACTTGTGATCAATCTTATAAAAGTCCCAGGTTTAATTAGTCCAGACACTCAAAAAGTTGTGATTCATCCTTAGAAATTGCTGGACTAGCATCAAAGCATATGAGAAAGCAGAAGTTCCTGGAAGGGTTAATCATGCAATTTTTTTTTTTTGCTTAACATACTTCAATTAAGACAAAAATAATAACATTTTATTATGCAAAAGAATAAAGTTATCTAACCTGACCATCATCACTGACCTAATAAAGAACTGTAAGTATAATTGAAACTGTAGCTCAGTTAAACAGAATTGATCTCGACTCTAAAGGAGATGTCAAGAACCCACTAAAACAATATTTAAAAAAGAAAAAAAGTCTAAATTTAGTTGTTGATTTCCTGTACTTCCAGAACAGTATACTGATAATTTGTAGTGATAGAAATAATCCTAAATTTCATTAAGTTCTTGATTACTGAGGAAGATTTTACTATATTGATAGTTACTATCATACTTTGGATTTCACTGAGATGAAAGCCATGTAAAAATACATAGGAAACATAGAATTGCTAGCTTTTTGTCAAGTAATGACATAAAAATCAAACTACTATTTATTATTATCATAATTTCCTAAAATGACTTTTAATGCTAAAAATCATGAAGGATTTACACTAATGTCATCATTAGTATACTTCGATTACCAAAGTAGGACAATGAATTCAGAAATTTTAGGACAAGTGAAATGTTAAAGAATATGGGCTCTGGAATCAGGACAAGTTAGTTATCTATCTTCAATTATCATACATGTAAAAAAATATAATCTATCTTAGAGCATTTTTATGAAATTAAACACACTAATAATGCACATAAAACAAAGCTTAGGACAGAATCGAGAAGAAAACAAATGTTCAATAATTGTTAGTCATCATTGCCATCATTGACACAGTAGTTGCAGCAAACTTGTTCGACTTAATCCTACCTATGCTGAAAGTTTAACCAAACAGAACATGTTTATCCTAAGCATTCTATAGGTTTTTAAACATACACAAACCCCCACACAGAGGAATGTAATCATAATGAGTCATTCAGTGTCAGACATATCTAGGGGATAATATATACTTTTCTTGTTAAGATCTCTCATTATTAGTACTTAGAGAAGATGAGGCCAAAATGACTTTTTCCAGTAATCATTACTTAAATGTAGAACAGCTAGCACCAGGCTTTAGTAAAAAGGAAACATCTTTATCTTTTTAGCCAGTTTCATTGGTTTAAGTATGTCTATATATAGTTTCTTCCAAAAATATCTTAAAAGCAATCCCAAGAGAGCTTAAATAAGTACAGAGGGGAATCTACTGCCTGATCTGTCTGAATCCAAAGCTTTTGTCTTTTGTGTAGGGAACACAAATTACATTGGCAGCACCCAGACTAACTAATAGAACCAGTTTGATGGCCTTAAGCCAACCAACCTAGAGCTTGCACAAGCTACCTTACTCTTCATGGTCTTAATTCTAGGTATTATACCATTCTCTTTGTTGGCTCTAGGTTGAAATAGACACTTAATTCTTTATAGATACTTTCACATTTATTCTTTTCACCTCAACTTTATCACATTTTTCTTTTCCAGGGTTTATGTATGAGTTCCATCTAGGCTCTATCTAGGCTGCCTTTTTTCCCTGAAACACCATGTTTTCCTTTTGTGATTCTCCAGCTTTTATTCTATGTTCAAATGAACAATGTTCCCTAAAAACAGGAGCAGTAATAAATCAATGGATCCCAGTCACAGGTATATTCCAGAAATATTATCCCTTTTACAGTCAAACCAGTGGAACTTGGAGGGCATTCTTAGAATGTTCCTCACCCTCACTTTGAGGTTGCTCCAAGCAGCCTTTTCAACTTCGATTCAAGAGCCAGCTAGTCATCAAGCACTATATTATGGATTAGACTTTATAACTCAAACAAATTAAAAATATTCCCTTATTTCTACAGGTTATCTCATGTTATATGCCTCTCACCTCCAAAAAAGGTTAGTCATGTGGGTCATATTGTTTATATCTATGTAGAAAATCCTCCTAAGTTTCCCAGGGCTATTGTTAAAGAATGTAATAAAACTAAGGTTTTACATAAGTTTTATTATATTATAAAACTAAGGTACTAGAGTTACTATTTGAAGAATTTAGGATGGATAGATATGCAGGGTTGTTCCTATATAAGTGACTATGTCCAAGCAGGGGCGAAAAAGAATATATATGACAAAGATTAGAAGCTTGTGTCAAAATCTCCAGAATCTCCAAATTCAGGCACTGCTGGGTGGGACTAAGGGGTCCATACACTCCATAGCCTTGCTCATACCAGGAGGTCCCCATAAAGTATGGAGAAGGTGAGAACTTATCTTGTGCCACTAGAGAAGCAGCTTCAGTGAACAATACACTACAAACTATAGCAAGAAATGAGATGCAGTGTAGTGTTGTAAAATGGGAAGTATCACACTGGTTTGCTTCCTAAATACCCTTGAAGGCTCAGTGCAGTAAACCTCGTCAAAATTTTGTAATCCTAAAGCCAAGCCCTGGAGGGCTCTTGAAAGTTAACCATAGTTTCTGAGCACATGTAATCCCTGAACATTCTGGGAGTGACAGTGGGAGGTATTGACAGCAGTTACTGGGGGTAACCATGCCATTGGGAGTGTTAAATTTATGGAAAATTTGGTACACTATTCTTTAAGGGTAAAACGTATTTAGAAATGAAGCTTCAGGAATACAAATATCCATGGGGGAGAATATGGAAATAGGGATTATATTATATAAAATAATGCGCCTTTTAAAATAACCTTCTAGCCTGGATTAGTATGGAAAGGCAAACTTACTTTAGTGTATCATCTAATTGACTTGGCTTATCCACCAGTGGAATATATCTGTCAAGGTACAATTTGTTGTGTGTTCTATTTGTTTTTGTTTTAAGGAAGTAAATTTAGATATTTCACAGGTGATTTCCTAAGATAAAAGTTGTTGCTTCATTTAAAAAATGTTATTGATGGAAAAAATACTTCCTGAAATAGAATGAGTTTTCCCTGTGGTTTTTGTTTGCTTGTTAATTTATTTAAAATCATAGGATTTTAGGCCCTAATCTCTCAAATACTATAGAGAAAGAAAAGTATTTTAAAGGGCTGAATTAATTTTATTCAGAAAAGGGGATAATTTGGCATGTTAACTAGATACAGAAAGCACGTTTAAGAGGGAATTTTTAAGGTCTATCGAAATTTGAAAATATGCAATTTATTCAATGGATGTAATAAATTGATAGTATCAGAAGAATATTGCATTATACTATCATCTTATCAAATTATTTAAATATAAATTGATGCTGAATACACATTAGTAAATTATTACATTAATGTAAGCATAACTTTGAGATAGAAAACTTTATAAAATATTATCTAATGCAGATCTGAAGCAGGCTCCAATTGAAAGGCCAAGAGCTCAGAATAGTTTCAGCCAAGTTCAAATTATTTTCACGTACCTTATCATATTTTTAGCGATTATATATTTGTAATATTGGAAGGTTCACAAAATGAGAAAGCTGTCTATGCATTTTCTATTTTTTATACAAAGGATCATCTCCTGATTTAGATTCTTATCAACTGATAGCCTTAACTTCATTGCTATGTAAGATGATGGAAGAAATGATTTATTACACTCTGTCATTCTTTCTAGAGAAGAATAATCTTCTTCCTCAGTATTAAAGTGGCTTTCAGGCAAATCAATCAACCATAGATCATGTCATAAGACTGTCTTCTGATGTTAATAAAGCATTCTGTAATAAGGAGTTTTTATGCGTTGTATTTATAGACAGTGAAAAAACTATAACAGTTTGCTTAAAAAGGACTAAAGCACCTGTAATTTGTGATAATATTATAGTTTAAAATTCTTAGTTGTATGGTTTTCTTCATAAATAATAAATATTTTAATATACCAATTATATTTTTCTCATTTATTTTAGAAAATGAGTTAAGAAGCTTTAGGAGTATGTTTCACTAAAAGAAAACCTCTATATTTAGAAAATATGGAGACAAAATGTGTATACTGTATCTTGGGCATTTTCTTATGAAAACACAAATTTGTATTTGTTTACATGCTTCTTTCTTGAATAATATTATACAAGACTGATACCACTTTTAAGAAGAAAAATGGAAAATTTACAATCATAAATCTATCCATCTTATTGCTTATCACATAAAAATAATTTCTCATAATTTTATAGAACATGTGATGATAGAACAATGTAAAATTTGGGGGAGAGAAAAAAATCACAACATATCAATTTCTAGAATAATACCAAGCTCTATTTCAAATGACACTTTTTTGGTTAGATATTCAGTAAAGTGAGTAATTTAAATTATCTATGAATACTTACAGGCCAGCTATAATTCATTTCCTCCACATTACCAACGATACGGAAAGAATGACATTTACTATAGGAATGAAATATTTAGGAATGTGACTGAATAATGACTTATCTTAGGGTCATCATATTCAATTTGGTAATTGAACAATGCATGTCTTAACTGATAGAAACATCAAGAGTATTTTAGAAAATCAACAAGAAATTCCCTTTTCTATTATCTAGAACTCCGGAAATATCTATTTGATTATATGTGTCAAACACTTAATTCTGTGCTGGAATTTCTTAGATATTGTTAATGCTATTCCATATTAAGTTATTGTGATAGTGCAAAAGCAAAGGATGAGGGGAGGGTTTAGCTCAAGCTGTAGAGTGCATGCTTAGCAAGCATGAGGTCCTGGGTTCAATCCCTACTACCTCTTCTAAAAAAAAAATTAATAAATAAACCTAATTACCTCCTCCACCCTCAGAAAAAGTGAAAGATGAGACACTGGGATCCCTGCTTCAAAGAATAATGAAAGTTATACATGAACATATATATATTCACTGGAATTTGACACAACATTGTAAAATGACTATAACTCAATAAAAATGTTTAAAAAATAGTGAAAGGAGCTAATTTGCAAAATGTTATTTTATGAAAGTAGAAGACATATGAGTAAAATAACAGGCACATTATTTTTAACAGAGTCACGCCCATAAATGTCATAAAGTATTGAGATTTAAAGTTTTTTTTTGTTTTTATTGATATCTATGGCTACATTATTAAGGTAAGATGGAAAAACTCTGAAAATTATCTGACTATATCTCACTTATTAAGAATTTAAATTACCAGTAAGAGAAATGTACCTAATAATGACCCAAATATTTGTATTTATTTTATTTTATTTTTCAGTGGAGGTACTGGGGATTGAACCCAGGATCTTGTGCATGCTAAGCACACACTCTACCACTGAGCTATATAACCTCCCCCCTCAAAAATTTTTAAACCTCACTTACTTTATAAGCTTCAGTACATATGGCTAATTTGATGCTTTGTTTAGTACTATGGAATTTATAGATATTTCTGTAGTGTGTTTATTTATATACAGTTCACCAAGTTATTTTTCATTTTAGCTCATTCTTCCCTTTGAATATCACAAATAGTGCTCTTGTCCTCAGAGAGTCATTCAACAGGTGTCTGGATTTTTGAAAAGTCAGTTAGGTTGTTAGATTCCTTATCAGGATATACTGGTGAGTTATTTCATGTCCTTATGGTACTGAATTAGATTGCTAAAGTACAACCTTTACAATCTATCACTTTTTCAGATCTTTTAAGTGCCATTGATATCATCCTGGAAATTTCAATCACCATAGTGAGAATTGGCTTTGGGAATTATTGATGTCTATAATATGGTAATATGTCAAGGCAACAATGTCATTTTTGTGTGGCTCCCAGTTTGTGTAGGTATTAAAGGAAATGAAATGGGAGATAAAGCAGTCAAAAGGGCTTTGTAAAATCATTCAGGGGTATCAAATATTTAATGATTTTAAAGAGAATATAATTTATAACAAAACAAAGAACAGATGCCACATGATAAAACTAAGTAATGAGGGTTAAATAAGTTTACATATAGAAAAAATTACAAACTTATCATATTTGTCAACTTTATTTCTTAAAATATCAAGATATATTATTTTGTGGAGATCTAAATATTCTAAGTATCTTCTGAATTTTTATCAATGGCTGTCTTGTAGTCACATTATTTTCCTAATTGAAACAGCATGGACTTATGATCAGACAGAATATTTTTTATTTTTTTAATAGTTGAAAATATATTTATGATCTTATACCATAATTTAATAAATAGAGCCATAAATAATAAAGTGTTTATACATGAAATTAATAAATGGCATTATTTTAAAATAGCTTGCAGGATATTACTGACTTAGAAATGCTAATTTGGACGATGCCCACCCACTTACAAACTAAACAAGAATTAAAATATAGCTCTTTTGTTTTCGTAAAATCCTAAAATTAGTAGAATGCAGTAAATTAAAAAGAGTGCATAATGTATTCTCTGAAGAATGATTAGATTACTTTTAAAGTCAAGTAATTTAGGTTTTTCTAAATAGAACAGTGGGTATTGTTTCAATGGGCTGTTTTGGGACCATGTATATATAGATTCTTAGTCATTTACCAAAGTTGTGCTTATGTTTCATTAGAAAGTGACATTCTATTATCCTATAATCAATAAAGATAATAAAATTGCCCTTAGCCTGTTTCTCTTTTAAGGACAGCAGTAATATTTGCAGCACCACGTATCAAACGTTACCCACTCTGCAGTCTAAGGTGAGAGTTTCCTAGGAAACAAAATGGGAGGCTAAGAAGTGCTATGATACAATTGCTAGGGGAAAGGAAGAGAAACAAGACCATGATAAACCACTGACATAAATACTTTCTTAACAGTCTTGTTTTTAGAGATTTCTTGGTTAGATCTAGTAATAAACATAAATGTGTTAATATCAAAAAGTCAATTAAATTTATTATCTATACGTATATAGTCTCCAAAGGCAGGTTTACCTTTTATAATTTGCAACCTATTGCTAGTTCCTTCTTTTCAGTTGTACATTTGTTTTTAATCCTTGAAGTTTTAAATTCCACAAACTAATTCCCCCTCAAACTGCCTCTATTCATTATCAACAACAACATCTGGTCTTTTAGCTTCACTCAGAACTTGCTAATACTATGACTATGACTATGACTACGACTATGACTACAAATATGACTACTCCCCTTTCCCTGTGCTTTTTCCAGTCTCCATCCTCATTTATTCACTTATCTATCAATCAATCCAGTGTCTGTGATTTACACTCCATTGAAATTCCTTGTAGTGCCTTCCTAGCACTTAAAGCAAAAAATAATAGAAAACGCTAAGTAGTATTAATTAAGCATTTATCACGTGTTGAAAATTGCTCTACATGTTGTCATGTATACTGTTATTACCTCCACTTTAAGTTGAAGAAATTGAGGAACGAGGATGTTAATTAACTTTCTTATTTATAAATGGAATCAAATCTGTAGCCCAATAAGCTTAACAAATGTACTAAACTGCTTCTGAATTAGTAGATGCATTTCTTCTTCCAATAGGCATTAATTGGATAATGTACTGTTGGGTCTTGGAGTAAGAGGAAACAAGGGTATAGACCTTCTATTTGACAAGAAAGGTATAAATGCGACAGCAAAACTATCTCCTATAACTGATCCAATCTTTCTGATCCCCAACTTGTTGGATGGTAATATTTTTTTAAAAAATAGATAAAACTTCTAACTTGTCAGTTTACCATATTTCAGTATTCTTCAGTGAAACATTTTCTTTTGACCAAAACCTATTTTTTCTGTGAATTCTTATGTTCAGGACACTTCTCCTTCCATGAATTTCTTTACAAGAGAGCACCTGGGGAAATGTGGAAGGTGGGGAGTTGCTCACCTGACTTTGTGGCAATAGAGGTGCATATGTGAGTGAGGATTCTGTATCCCTGATGAAATCTTAGCTATTGAGCAGCTGATTCAGCATAATCCCTGAATCATTTGCCCAGCCCCACACCCATCCCTAGTCTAAGACATCTTCATCCTGACATAGATCTCTGCTTGTTACTCTACTTATCACTTCTACACATCTCTATTTTTCACTAGAGATGAGGAACTTCTGCATGCTATGTGAAGACCTTGCTGAATCAGCATTGTCTCAGGTTCATTTATTTATCTTTGGTACAATTGTGTAATTACTACTGCCACCACCACCCTCTCCCATCACCATATCAGTGGTTTCTTTCAGATTTCTAAGGAGAGAGTGAGTCAGAAACCCTGCTAAGACCTGGAAAAGAATGTCTCTCCTATGTCAGTATGCACTTATCATACTTCTGACTATATCCATATTCCTCTAGCTCCTTGGGCTAGAGGTTCCTTTTCCTTTTATCTTTTGGCTGACTTTCCCTTGATTATATTCTTCTGGGGTTTTTTTTTTTTTTTTTGCTTTTATTTCTATTGCTTGGATAGATTGCCCTAGAAGAACATTGCTGAGACTTATGTCAGATGGTGGCTTGCCTATATTTTCTTCTAAGAGGTTTATAGTGTCTTGTCTTATGTTAAAGTCTTTAAGCCATTTTGAGTTTGTGCATGGTGTAAGGGAGTGTTCTAGCTTCATTGCTTTACATTACAGCTGTCCAGTTTTCCCAACACAATTTGCTGAACATACTGTCTTTATTCCATTGTATGTTCTTGTCTGCTTTGTCAAAGATTAATTGACCAAAAGTCTGTAGGTTTATTTCTGGGCTCTCTATTCTGTACCATTGATCCATATGTCTGTTTTTGTACCAATACCATACTGTTTTGTTTACTGTATCTCTGTAGTATTCTCTGAAGTCTGAGAGGGTTATTCCTCCAGCCTCTTTCTTGTTCTTCAGTATTGCTTTGGCAATTCGACGCCTTTTGTGATTTCATATAAATTTTAGGATTATTTGTTCTAGTTCTGTGAAAAATGTCCTGGGTAATTTGATAGGGTTCATATTAAATCTGTAGATTGCTTTGGGTAGTATGGCTATTTTAACAATATTAATTCTTCCAATCCAAAACATGGGATATCTTTCCATTTTTTTAAGTTACCTTTAACTTCCTTAGTCAGTGTTTTGTAGTTCTCTGCATGTAAGTCTCACTTCCTTCATCAGATTTATTCCTAAGTATTTTATTTTTTGCATGCAATTTTAAAAGAGATTGTTTCTTTCCTCTGCTTTCCTGATATTTCATTGTTAGCGTAAAGAAATGCAACTGATTTTTGTATGTTAATCTTGTATCCTGCTATCTTGTTGAATTCTTTTATCAGCTTTAGTAGTTTTTGTGTGGAGCCTTTAGAGTTTTCTATATATAGTATCATGTCATCTGCATATAGTGACAATTTTACTTCTTCTCTTCCAATTTGGATCATTTTTATTTCTTTTTCTTGTCTAATTGCTATGGCTAAGACTTCCAATAGTATATTGAATAGAAGTGGTGAGAGTGGGCATCCTCGTCTTTTCCAGATTTTAGTGGGAAGGCTTTCAACTTTTCACCATTGAGTATTATCTGCTTTCCATTGTGGTTGCACTAATTAACATTCCCATCAGCAGTGTACAAGGTTGCCTTTTTGCCACATCCTCATCGACATTTTTTACTTGCAGACTTTTTGATGACAGCCATTCTGAAAGGTGTGAGGTGATATCTCATTGTTGTTTTGATTTGCATTTCTCTAATAATTAGCAATGTTGAACACCTTTTCATGTACCTGTTAGCCATCTGTATGTCTTCTTAAAACAAATGTCTATTCAGTTATTCTGCCCTTTTTTTTAAGGAGGAGGTAATTAAGTTTATGTATTTAATTTTAGAGAAGTTACCGGGAATTGAACCCAGAATCTTGTGTATGCTAAGCATGTGCTCCATTATTTGAGCTATACCCTCCCTCTTCTGCCATTTTTGATTGAGTTTGTTGTTGTTGTTGTTGTTGTTGTTGCTGTTTAGTTGTGTAAGCTGTTTACATATATTGGATATTAACCCCTTGTCAGTCATATCACTTGCAAATATTTTCCCCCTTCTTCTAGTTTGTCTTTTTATTTTGTCTGTGGTTTCATTTGTTGTGCAAAAACATTTAAGTTTAATTAGGTCACATTTGTTTATATTTGCTTTTATGTCTTTTGCCTTAGGAGTCAGATCCAAAAATTACTGCTACAATTTATGTCAAAGAGTTCTCCCTATGTTCTCTTCTAGGAGTTTAATGGTTTCATATCTAAGACTTAAGTCTTTCATGCATTTTGAGTTTATTTTTGTATATGGTATGAGGAAATGTTCTACTTTTATTGTTTTATGTGTATATGTTCAGTTTTTCCATAGCTATTTATGGAAGAGACTGTTTTTTCTCCATTGTATATTCCTGCCTCCTTTGTTGTAGATTAACTGAGCATAAGTGTATGGGTTTATTTCTTGCCTTTCTATCTTGTTCCTTTGATCTATGTGTCTGTTTTTGTGCTAGCACCATGCCATTTTGAATACTATAGCTTTGTAGTATAGTCTGGATTCTGGGATGGTGATACTTCCAGTTTTGTTCTTTTTTCTCAATATTACTTTAACAATTTGAAGTCTATTGTAGTTCATATGAATTTTAGGATTATTTGTTCTAGTTTTGTGAAAAATGTCAAGGGTTTTAGACAGAGATTGCATTAAATCTGTAGATTATTTTGGGTAGTATGGCCATTTTAACAATATTAATTCTTCCCATCCAATAGTACAGAATATCTTTCCATTTGTTTGTATTGTCTTCAATTTCCTTCAACAAGTTTTATGGTTTTTCAGAGTGTATGTATTTTATCTCCTTAGTTAAGTTTATTTCTAGGTATTTTATTCTTTTTGATGTCATTTTAAGTAAGATTTTTCCCTCTTTCTGGTAGTTCATTATAAGTATATAGAAAAGCAATACATTTCTGTATACTAACCTTGCATCCTACAACTTTGTTGAATTCATTGATTAGTTCTTATAATTTTGGGGTGGAGACTTTAGAGTTTTCTGTATAAAATATCATGTCATCCACAAATAGTGACAGTTTTACTTCTTCCCTTCCAATTTGGATGATGTTTTACTTTTTTTTTTGTCAGGTTGCTGTGGCTGGAACTTACAATACTATATTAAGTAGAAGTGGCAAGAGTGAGCATCCTTGTCTTGCTCCAGATTTTAGTGGGAAGGCTTTTAACTTCTCATCATTGAGTATCAAGTTAGCTGTGTGTTTGTCCTAAATGTCTTTTATTATGTTGAGATATGTTCCCCCTTATACTCACTTTGGTGAGAGATTTTATCAGGAATGGATGTCAAATTTTGTCAAATGTTTTTTCTGTCTATTGAGATGATCATCTGATTTTTATATTTGTTTTGTTAATGTGGTGTATCACATTGGTTAATGTGTGAATATTGAACCACCTTTACATACCTTGAATAAATCCCATTTGATCATGTTATATCATCCTTTTTACATATTGTTGAATTTGGTTTTTTAATATTTTGTTGAAAATTTTTCTGCATCTACATTCATCAAAGGTATTTGTCATAATTTTCTTTTTTTAGGATCTTTGTCTGGGTTTGGTATCAGGGTAATGGTGGCCTTGTAGAATAAATTTGGGAGTGTATTTTCTCAAATACTATCTCACCATTTAGAGGAAAATTTTGTGCATGCATGTGTTATCTAATTTGATCTGTTAAGGATAACCATTATAATAATAGATTTCTTAATTTTGAACTATCCTCACATTTATGGGTTAAATTGTCCTTGACTATGATGTATGAGTCTTTTAATATACTCTTGGGCTTTATTACTTAACATTTAATGTTATTGTGCCTACCTCCATAAATTACTTTGGTTTTTAGATTTCATCAATATGAGGGTTTTTTTTTTCTTGGTCAAGTGTAAGTATCAAGGTATTTATATTTGCTTCATAAAATAAAAAGAGGAATTGTCCTCCTTTACCTTCTGGAAAAATTAAATGACTTATGAATCATCTGTCTCTTGTATCTTTGAAAGAATTTACCTATAAAATCATCTGGACAGGGTATATTGAGGGGGAGGCATTTTTTGACATTTTTACGATTTTTTTCTATTGTTGCCTCTACCTGATTCAAAGCAATTTTGATAAGAAAATTTCCTCTAAAATCCACATACTAAAGGTATAGCATCTATTAAGCTAAATTTATTACTAGAATTAATTTTTTAAAATCCCCTCTATATCTATTGTTATAGCCTGTCTCCCATTTCTAATTTTGCAGGTCAGGGATCCTCATTAGGAAGTGAATTTTCAGAATACACTTGAGTCTTGGTGGTAGGTTGGGATTTAGATGGTCAGTTTAAATTCTGGTGAACATATTAAGTTTGGAAATAGCAGAATCTACTGGCAAGGTATGCCTCTTTTCTCCTCTAGAGCAACAGATGCACACGTTCACAAGTTCCCTGGTCTGTATTTAAACATTTGTGAGCTTGAAGAAAGAGACCTAGGTATGAATGACAGCCTTGTCTTTTTCCATGGGTCTTGTGGGGCATTCAAGTAGGGGTGGAGTGTGACAGGAAAGTAAAATATACACTTATCTGTTGGGTTCCTGTTTTGTTCATCTTTCTGCATTTGCTGCTTTCTGACAGAATTCCCCTCAGGTTATGCAAGACGTTTCCATAAAAAAAGAGCATGGCTACAGTCATATTTTTATCTCTTATTTTGTTCCTTCACTCTAAAAATCCTTTATGCTTTATGTTCATTTACAGTTAGCCCTCTGTATCCATGAGTTCCACATCCATGGATTCAGTCAACCAGAGATAAAAAATATTTGAAAAAAATTTCCACAAATTTCCAAGAAGCAAAGCTTGAATTTGCTGCATGCCAGAAACTATTTACACAGCATTTACACTGTATTAAGTATTATAAGTAATCTAGAGATGATTTAAAGTATACAAGAGGATGTACATAGGTTATGTGCAAAAACAACACCATTTTATATAAGGGGCCAGAGCATCCAGAGAATCTGATATCCATGAGGGGTCTAAGAACCAATCCTCCATGGATACCAAGGGATGACTGTATATGGCAAATATAAGTATACTTCTATATGTTACCAATCTTGTGAATGAAACCAAATTAGTGAAAATTTGAAATATTTGCCATCTGTATTCTAAATTTGCCTAATTCCAGAAGTGATATTTTAACCTCACGTTGACACAATACTAATGCATTTTTTATTGATGTACTAATTTCCCTTGATGTTTGAGCCCTGCTACCAATTAGTTATATTGGCTTCCTTCAGCAGAATAAATGATGTGAAAACCAGGGCTTTATTTATTGCTGCACTAAATGATAGCTATTACAATTAGTATTTCTAATACTTTCATAATCTGGAAGCATATAGGTATCACAAAATGGTGTAAAAAAAACTAAGATACTTAATAGAAAATTTGGAAACTCATGTTATTACATTATTTTCCTCAAGTATGTTTTATAATAGTAACCTAGCAATAAATGGAAATTTTTGCTCAGCTCAGTTTATAAGAGTATTGATTTTAGAAATCAATTTCTAATCTAAGAAAATGTTTTAGCACACTCTAGTGGCATAATTTGTAATTTAACATAATATAAAGTCCTGTTGCTTATAATAGACTAACAGGTTATGGATATAAATAATGTATATTATAATAATAAGATATAACTGTTCCCAAATGAAGTAATGAAATGCTACAAGTATTTGTATTTTATAATTTGTTGTTATTTTCTGTTAATTCCTGTGAGATTTATCTAATATTTAATTATCTACTGAAACATTTGGTATTTAGATATTTAAAAATAATCTGACTCTGTTTGACCTGTTTGTTTTTATACTTCTGGTATAAAAGTCATTAACAAATGCTAAAATTTGTGATATGGATGGAATTTTTAAGTACTTGCTATCCTTTTCCCCAAGTCAGAAGTGACTGCATTGCAGTTTAGTCATATAAATTCTTGAAGTTAGCTAAATTATGAGGTTGAAGGCACAGTTTTCCAGAAAGCCAAGTCAACCTAAGGCTTCTGACCCCAACTACAGCAGTTAGGGACCAATTACAAAGTTATAGGAAGAATCTACCCAAACCACCCTCACATCTGACACTACAATTTTAGAAGTTTCCCCGAATCACTCTGAGTTTGCTAATTCACTAGAAAGACTCATGGAACTCATTGCAACCTATTATGGTTTATTACAGGGAATTGATACAGAAAATTAGCCAAAGGAAGAGATACATAAGGCAGAGTCTGGAAGGATTCCAAATACAAAAACTACCATTGATCTCAGGACATACTATCTTTTGCCTTAGTCAGCTCAGGCTGATATAACAGAAGTACTGTAGATTGGATGGCTTATAAACAACAGAATTTTCTTTCTCACAGTTCTGAATGCTGAGAAGTCCAAGATCAGAGCTTCAGCAGATTTGGTGTCTTTTGGAGAT